>NW_021633322.1:0-50151 GCF_004799145.2 Neltuma alba | reverse complement strand
ATATGCAACTGATATCATATTACAGTAATACTACCTCCGATCCTGAATATAAGAGTTAATTTGTAGTGTAATTTATATTATAAACTAGCTCTAATATTTAAAGCAAGAGGTAGTATATGGTTTAACTTTCATTAATGGAAAATTAAATTCTAATATTGTTTATGTTCTCCTTGTCTAATAATTGGAATTAACTTCTAGTATGAAATGTAAAATTATAGCAACCCAAGTTACTGGACCCGCTGGCCAAACATTTTCCCCACTCTTTCGAGCATACATGTATTCATTGTATATCTAAATGTCTTCGATGTTTGAGAGTCTCTCTAAGAATTCATCGAAGTCGTCTCCTGTGGTCAACATGTTGATTCTGGCATACCTTGGATCACTTCCGAATCGCTTCCCACTTCTGGCAACTACTTTCAATTTCTTTTCCAGATAGCTCCCACAATCTTCGTCCCTCTTACACATCAACCACGCAAAAGCTACATATATAGCCAGAAATGCCAAACAACATGTTAGGGTTTATGAACGTACTTACGATATACATACATATATATATATATAGAGAGAGAGAGAGAGAACAATTTAAGGTAAAGGTGAAAGTACCAGGATATGTTTCAAATGATTGGTTGGTGAAGTTACAGTAGGCTGTTTGAAACTTGGGACGATGAAACCATCACTTTGTTTGACAACTTCCCTCAGTTTCTGCCACCTCTCTTTCAAAATGCCTCTGCTATACTCAAAGAACAACTCAGATTCCTTAGATGACCCATCAAATCTGTATCTCTGATAGCTATCACATACAACTTCCATTATTTAGCAGCTCGAGTTTGGGATTCTTTGGACACGCCAATGGAGTTCAGCACTATAAATGTGGTCATCTTCTTCGCAATATCTATGTCTTTCACGATCGCCCACCTTCACAATATATAAAACCAAACTTAATCATAATAAACAATATAATCATCACCTTGAGTAAGATAATTAATTAGTATTACGCACGTACCCAATGCGAGAACCAGAGTGACCAGTGCATTTGGAGAGAGTGAAGAGCATAAGATCATGATCGGCCTTGTGAGTAATGGGAGTATAGAGGCCAGTAATAAGCAAGGTCGTGAATTAGCTTTCCTTCAACCCCACATTTGCTGCTCACCACAGGTCCTCTGAGACTGCCATCTGGGTTATTGGGAGACGTCACTATCTCTATGTATGCTTCATTCTTATCATACTCCTTTGCGTCCCCACTCCACTTGTGTAGGCTTGACCGCACTAGATCTGTCTCGTCTGGGTAACCCTGTACTCACAATTTGCACATAATGGCGTCATAAAAATGTCTGTCAATTTGCTGAGAAGCCGTCTTTATGACGGGAAGAAGTGTAGGAGACGGCTAGAGTCCTATTACACGCAATTGACCAAGTCTAGAACCTTGGTTGGTGATTTATATTGGGCATATATATATATATATATATATATATATATTGCTGAGAAAGAGGAAGGACGCGTTTCGTGCATGCATGGCGAACCAATTGAGACAGACAGAGAGAGGAAGAATATGTTGTGCGTTTTTTTTGGGCTGCTTGATTAAGAAAGTGGAAAAGTCTTGATCAGTAAACCTTTCATATTAATAGTCATGATCATCTTCGAGTTGTGCAGTGCATGAATGTGCCAATTATAGGAAAAAAGAAAACGCTTAGCTAACTCTTCAACAAACCCACTAGTTAATTGGAAATGGAATGAGTTTGCGTGCTCATCAACTAATCAAATCTAGACGGTTTACGTTTAGTTTTTTTCTAATTTATATTTTTAAAATAATTATTTTAATGAGTATAGAATCAAAAAACAAATATATTCTTTTAACCATATTCTTTCAAACAAATAAAGACATTATTTCAATATGTTATTACCTTAAAAAAATCTTATATCTCATTCAATCTAACTTAAAATTTAATTTTTTTTAATTTTATTTTTATTTAATATATGTTACCTCTGATCCTTAATATAAAAGTTCATTTGACTTTTATTTTGATTCTAAATATAAGACCTTAATTAGTTCTTACAATAATGATAGATCTAGCCAGTACACTTGATTAGTAAGAATATTTTAGGAAAGATAACACATATTTATTACAAATAACTAACTAAACTAATTTCTTCAATTTACTCAAATTAGTCAATAACTCTTATAGTAAGGACCGAAAGTAGTATATTTCAAGAAAATTATAATTTGCAAAATAATAAGTTATATATACAAAGTCGTATATATATTCATATAATATATCCAATAAAATATCCTCTTGGTAGTAAATTTTTAAACACGTGTAATATCCTAGAAAGTTGAATGCTTATCAAGAAAAAGGATTATCAGAATTTAAAAAATCCAAAACTCAGATGACAATATAATGACGACACTCGGCGCCGCCTGCCACCCGTCAACCTCCGTTTGAAAATTGACACTCCGTGCCCCTGTAGGTGGCCCTAAGTATTTTAATATGCTAATGCCATGACGAAAACTCGTTACAATTTACTCTCCCTGTCTTTAATATAAAACTTAATTATAAAGTTAATTTTTATTCTAAATATAAGATTTATTTCTTATATTTATCAATTTTCTTTAAATTATCTCTATAGATATTCTCTCAACCATAATCAAGTAACAAAGGGAGAGGGGTATTAAAAAAGATAATTATAGTATTTTAGGAAAAACACGTCACAATTTTTATAATTAACTAACTTACCTAACTTCCTTATTCTAATCAAATTAGTCTTAAATTAAAGACCGGAGGAGTGTGTATATATATATATTTCTCAAAACTGAAGATTTTCTGAAAATTGATGTTTCATTAGGAGAGAAAAATACATGGGATGGGTTTCGATTCCATCAACTGCGCTTCGGTGAAGAAAATATTGACCATCATCTAACTATAACGTAATGGTGTCGAAATACTCCTCAGACTTTTAATATAGGACTCAATTCTTGAGTTGATTTTCGTTTTAAATATAAGACATATTTATTATATTTATCAATTTTTTCTAAATTACTTCTATGGATACTCCCTCAACCATAATCAAGTAAAAGAAGAAAATAAAGTATTAAGAAATATGATTATGGTGTTTTAGGAAAAATGTGTCACTTTTCTTATATATAATTAACTAACTTATCTAACTTTTTTAATCTAATCAAATTAGTTAAATAGATTTTATATTAAGATCGGAGTAATTATTTTTATCCGAAACTGACGGGACAAGAGGTGAAGAGTTTGAGGGAAGGTTGACCGTTTAAAAAGAACTGAATGGAAGAAGAAAAAAGTTCAAACTGAACAGTGTTTTGACCCGTTTCTCCGATCTTTGACCGATTCTTTGTCGTCGGACTTAGGCAGTATACCCGACCGGATTAAGAACTTCCGGTTCAACTGGTTCTACCGTTAAACTTTATTATATGAGAGAGAGAGAGAGAGAGGCTGACCGAATAATAAGGAGCGGCGGCGACCACGTTAATAGGGTCATCGGAAGAAGACGACGAAGACGAGAGAGCGAAGAGAGCTGCCTGAAATAGCTGCGTGGAGCCATTGCCGACCACAATGTGCCTATCGCTGGTCTCAGCGTTGCCAACCAAAGCATGAAGCCTTTTAAGGGCGTCTCTGAGCTCCGGCATCATAAACCAACACACACTCTTCAAATCACTGGCATAACTCAGAACTCCCCCACCCCTTTATCTCCACCGTACACTCCTCGCTCATCTTCCTCCAGTACGACTCCAACAACACTGTATCTCCCCTGCAAAATTCATCCAATCACTCTATATAATCAATCAAACCACAAGAAACTACACACACACACATATGTATATAAATATTTCACTCTCTGTCTGTGTGTTTGTAAATCTTTTACCGGTCGAGGTTAACGATGGAGGAGTTAGGAGAGAGAAGCGTGGGTGTTTGAGGAGGGCAAGCCATTGTTGTTATTGAGGGGAGGAAGTGCAGGAAGATTTGCCACCATTGGTTGCAGTTTCATAAAATGCCTGATAACCTTTCTCTGCGTATTTGATTTCTATATATTGCTTTGAATTGTCGTTTGGGATGAGCCTTGAGCATATTGCACCTTTATATAATTTAAAGGTGGAACGCGGTACGATGAGTCCTTTTCCTTGCCTCCTGATTACACGCGTCTCTCTCTTTGTGTATTGTTATCCTTGTTAAATATTCACCATTAATATTATTTACTCTCTTGAGAAGTAACTCAAAAGGAAATTAAATAGGTAAAATTATTGGAAAAGATTTAGATATGACTAATGATTAATTAATAAGATTTTTCAGAATTTTATAGATTTTAACGTCATTCGGGAATATTGATTTTAAATTTATTGATTCTTATCTTTATCGTTAATTATGATATGCATCTATTCTGGAATATTAATGTTCTTGTTAATTTTAAGGTTATGTTTATGCTATAAATAAATAGGAGCTCACACATTATTTGTACGACTTTTAAGCAAGCTTTTTTTGTACGACTTTTAAGCAAGCTGATTATTGAGTTTCTCCCTATTTGAGTACTCTCTCTTCTTCTAATTATTATATGGCTAAAATTGTTTTAGAAATTCAAGCGGAAGCTATCTTCAACGGGTGCAACTTTTTCTTTAGTTGTATGTAACTTATCTTTAATTACATGCAAAATAAAAGATACTTGACAATATTTTATAAATATTCAAAATCTCAATATCATCATTGTTTTGTCAATAGTTTTAGGAGTAAATGATTAAAAATATATTTTTCAAAGTTAAGTGATGAAAATAAAACTTGTATTAATATTTTCTATCGGCAAAAAAAAAAGTTATAATTAATATGTTCGTTGCATAGAGTTTAAGAAATTATCCTTGTTATTTGGATGAAAAAAGAAGTCATTCTTATTATTTATGATTTGTGTGTAATAAGGATTTAAGGTATAATATTCAATTTTGTCCTAGAAGTACTCGTTAAAAAATTGTGGATATTCGGAATTTTTTTTAGGAGCAATGTTATTCAATTTAACAGTGTTGAAAATAACATATCACTCCACCGTCTAAAACGTTAATTTTGAATATTAAATTGACTTGTGTCTACACGTGACTTTCATACACGCCGCCTCATTGTCCAAGTCAATAATTTTTCGCCAACTCATTTTTCTCATAACAGTTCCACCATCACCGTCATCCTCCTTCATTCTCTCTCAATACTCCCATTCCCAAATCTTTCTAAATGAACCCAGCCACCCCCTCCTTCATCCCCAAACCTGTGGAAATGGCCAAAACATAAACAGACCGATTCCATCGTTTCAGCCTTGTTTGAAACTAACAAGCCGAGAGCAGCACCGTTATTGATGACGGCAAGCTGGAGCTCCTTAACTGAGAGCTTACCGTCGCCGTCTCTATCCAACTCCCGAAAATTATGGTCCACAAAATTGCTGAATACTTAATGGCTCCCAACCAACTCCATTTTATTGGAACCATCTAGAACCTGTCCGTTTGCGACGCTTCTCTTCTTGCTTGATAAAACTGCATCCATTCTACGTTACAACTTAATGATACAACTGATAGGGCTTCTGTTTTGTGTTGTGAGTCCATCCTGCTAACTTGGAGAAAGAGTAAGATTTTTGCTTTGTGGGCTTCGGAGTTTGAAAGCTACCTTATATCTTGTCATTGTGCAAAGTTGTCGGGAACATGACTGAGAAAGAAGGTGAAGGAAGGATGAATGGCAATGGGTCAGCAATGGCATCCCAAAATATTAGAGGAATATGATTACGCTGAACTCGCTTGGAATTTTAGCAATGTCGTAAGAATGGTGAGCTTTTATGAAGGAAGAAGTGTGAAATTTTATGATCAGAAAGTATGAGAGAAGGAAAGGGAGGAGTAAGAGCAGAGAAAGAGACCTCCTGCAGCGAGGAAGAGAGAGAATGTGATTTGTTGATGAGGCGGCATGTGTGGACTTGTGCACATAAATCAAATATAACATCAAAATTAACGTTTTAAATAGTGGGGGAGACATTGTTACGTTTTTAACACTTTCGAGAAAATATTGCTCTTAAAAAGCCTTTCAAATAGCCACAGCATCTCAACGTATACGTCCGAACCAAAATTGAATATTATCCCTTAGGATTTAAGCATGGATCTTTTGATGAGGAGATAAGATACTTAAATACTCCAGAAGTATACATGAAGGAACATCTAATTTCTAGATTTTTTTTTTTGGCTCTTGTATACCCTGAAAGTTTTATTTCGTTGCATTTCAGTCCTAAACCATCATGCGCTGCTAAGTTTGACCATTAAATATACCTGTCAAACCGTATAATTTAACGGTTAAATTTCACGATAGATAATAACCAAGGTATTTTTGCTATGAAAATACACTTTTAGACCATATAAAATCCAAAAAAAACTTTTTAGTGTTGGGTGATCTTTTATGTATACTTTTAGTATTTAAGCATCTCATCCCTTCGAAGAAATATGCTTTTATTACTCCCTTAGGTCCTATTATAAGCGTCAAATTTAGAAAGGTACGTAATCCATTTTATAAACTTTAATTTTACTTTGCCTTACCATTTAATCTTTTTTTTTCATTTTGTCATTAATTATTTATTCTCTGTCATTTGTTATACTCTTTCTTATCACATTTCCTATCTTATTCTCTTTTATTATTTTTCTTATTTATTACAATATCATATTTAAGAACAAAAGTATATTTTTAACGTATACTTGTTACTTTTAACTAATAATTCAAATTAGTTATTTGAAGGTTAGAATGATCCTATCAAGGAATACTACAAAAGATTGAATCCCCCCCTTCTCTGTCTCTCTGCTTTTGTTTTTTTTATCAGATTTTGGCTGTATCGGCATCCTACATATTCTTATCTCCTAAAAAAATTCAAGGTCAAAAAAATAACTACCCCTTAAAATAATTATTTGTGTTACATATATATTTTATACATTAGTGTGAATGCATTGTACTTCTTATGTAAAATATATATTACATAAGAAAAAATTACAAAAAATATAAATATTTTTAACATAACCATTTAATGATTTGTAAGGTTATATTTAATTATTACTCATCAGATTCAATTAGTGATTTTTCTCAACGTGATTTTTCATTCATAAAATTCAAATCCTTAATTGTCACAAAAAAAAATCAAGTCCTTAAGCCTTTGTTTCGGCAAAATTAAGTCATTTTTATTTGTTATAAATTAAATTAGTAGATATTAAATATTCTAATAAACAAAAATGGAGTAATAGCTGATTTGTAATTATTAGAATTTAATTATATAAGCTAAAAAATTTTGAATAGCATTAAAAGGTTAAAGTGGGAAGTCGAAAGTACGCAACAACTCTCACCAAAAATAAAAACGCAATTCAAATTTAGGTGGTATTCTAATATGCGGGTGAAAATATACTAGACTTTTATCAGGGTTTATTGTCTAACCTATATAAAGTCTAGTCTAGCATCTTTAGTAAATAAATCAGGCTCATATTTAAGCCTATTTAAACAACGCTAGGCCTATGTTGATAAAGCTTAGCCTACAAGCTTACAAGCTTGATTTATTTAATTTTTTTATTAAATTTGTATTATTATATATTATATAATATAAATCAATTTTATAAATTATTTATAAAATTACAAATTTTAGTTTGACGCAAAGTTTCACATCATAACATTCTTATAAAGAGTCAGCCGCTTTTCATTCATCACTCATTCACTTCTACTTCTCTTTTTTTCAATTGCTCAATATGTTAATATAGCTCATTTCCTCTCCCTGATTTTTGTTGTTTGCTAAATCATAATAATTGTTGTAAGTTTATTTTAGTGATGTCAAAATAAAATATTATAATTTTAATAGGAAGAGTTTGCTCAATTTATGTAGGAAAACCAAATAAAGTAAAATCCATTTTTACATACCAATTATTGTGCTTGGTTAATTTTAGAAAATATATTTATTTAGTCAACAGAGGATTGATTTTTCTTATTTCTACTTGATCCGACAACTATTGTCACTATACATTCTTTTTGTTTTCTTACTACACTCTTATATTACAAGTGAGAATGGATTCTACACTTTTAAGATATAACATAGGTTTTAAATATGTTTGAAAAGTTTATATGAATTTGAAGGTATAACTTTTTTAAACCTATTCCTATATTTTAAGTAGACCTTTAAACAGACTTCAAGCCTTCTCAGGTCCTTTGAAGGCTTAGACTTAGACCTAAAAAAAAGCTTATATGCAAGTTCACATTTAGACTCAGGCTCAGACTTTAAATATCTAACACAAGCCTATACCTGCTTTGTTAAAATCTAGCCTAACCTAGTCTACTTCTATCCTTATTCTTATCTTGTCTAGTCTCTTATGTTTTATTTTTATATTTTTAGCAGTTCCTTTATTTTTTTTTTTGGTTGACCTGAGTCTTTTCTTAAATAAAAGTATAAAACGCTGGCAAAAAGAAAAGTATAAAACAAGTCGAAAAAGACAGAAGCATGAGGAGGAGTAGGAGACAGCACATTCCATGCCCATTTTGACTGAGCATGGAGTCCTGATCTTAATATGAATAATACACATTAATTTAAATTATCCATATTCAATTTAATGTTTAATTTTTTAAATAATTTTTTAGTTTGAAAATACATAATTTTAAATAAAAATTATTTGATAACTAACACTTTTTGAAAAAAAAATTATTATTAAAAAATTATATATTAAAAATTCTAAATATAGATCGCCTAACTCACATTCTGAAGGATTCGGATTTTATTGGATTAATGAGTACACAATGTTTATTATTATGATAAGAAAAAACATGAGTTGGACCGTACCGGCCACTCTTATACGCTTAATTAATGAGTTAGCTAATTAAATGAATGTTTTTAGCCAAATAATTAAAAATACAAGTGCATCTAACATCTTGATATTATTTTTTTAATGATATCTAACACCCTAAATTGTTATAGTGCTGAATGCACTAAAAATACAATCAGTGTGCTGGATATATCATAGGAAATGATATCAAGATGCTAGATGTACATTTACTCAATAATTAATTAAATGTTAGATTCTAAGTATATGCACATATTAAACGATTTATTCATCAGTTTCGCGAGATAATTAGAAATAAGTTGTATCTAAGATCAAATAGAATATTATTAATGAAGGATATAATTGTATAAAAATAATTAAGATTTTACTCCCCAAGTGAATATTCTTTTAAAATGGAGAGTGAATATATATTATTAAGCATAGGTACCTTCCAATAAAAGTCATCTTGTTTGAGATATTATCTAATATTGTATCTCTTTTGACTGGAATTCAAATGAAAGAGTAATCTTTTTCGTTAAACTCAATTGACCGACACAATCTTGTCATGTGATAGGGCATTACAGGGAGCGAGCTTTGGACCATCTGTATATGGTTCGGTTCATCGCCAAATTGCTGACCATTGAAAAACTGATCAGCACTCATTTTCTTGGACTGGAGCGAACTGGATTTTTTAATACAAATCAAATTAAGACCAAGCCAAACCAATATGTCATCCACAATGAGTGTTGGATTCATCCCGAATCGGCTTTTTAGTCTCATTCCCAGCTTCAAAAAAAAAAATTAAAATCTTTCAACTCATTCAACAAAACTAAATTAGGATTCATTCTAAACAGTAGAAATCCAAAACTTAGGGGATAGATGGAGCTCTTAAAATAATCACTCTTATACTTTGTAAGACAAATTCTTTTCACACACTCCTGTGGTCCTATTAACAGAGTAGAGAGAGAATGAATTTTTTGGTTCTATTTATAAGGCAGAGAGAGAAATTTTTTATATGAATGTATAATTTTATCCTTTATTTATTGTGTTGATTTGTTTTCATAGGATATAATGTATATTAAATAGAGATAAAATTTGAAAGTTGTTGAATTTTCTTTCTTTTTTTTATATAGAAAGTTAATGAACTTTAATTAAGAGTTAATACAATTTAAAATTTTTCTTCATTTGTGTGAAACATATTGAAAGTTACTATTCCTCTAGTCTTAAATATAAGACCCATTTTGTAATGCAATTACAAAATGGGTCTTATATTTATGGCCATAGGAGTAATAAATAGGATTAAAGGCATATTTATTTTCTTAAGCTAATCAAAATGACAGCTTAGTCATGAATATCAATTACTTCTCAACTTGTCAATGGCAAATTATTCTAGTAGCAGCGTCATCTACCATGCTTGGATGACGTTCTAGATTTAAACCTGACACTAATTAATATATTGTGTGTGCAAATAAAAAATAGTTTGTCCAATTAACTCAATTTCAATAGGAGAGAAATGTGGCTCCTTATACTTTTTTTTTTTTTTGCTCAAGCATAGATATTCTTCTATTGGAGGTAATCTTATTCGAGACACTGTCAGGTAATAAATGTGGGCATCTCTTTTAACAGGGATTCGAACTTTAGTTCACCATACTGGCTCCTTATACATTTGCTTCTAGTCTCAACGAACAAAACTAAGCATGGCAAATTGGGCTTGGGCATTAGCCCATAAGCTAAAATACACAGAAAGGAACATCACTTCTTAGAACATACAAGCCTTAATTCATATCAATATCAGGCGTAACACTTTGCCAATCATTCAATAACCAATCTCTTTGATGTTTGAAAGCCTCCTCAAGAATTCATCGAAGTCTTCATCTCTGCTCAGCATGTTAATTCTAGCACAACGTGGACCTGATCCAAATCGATTCCCACTTCTAGCAAGTACTTTCAATTTCTTCTCCAAATAACCCACACCGTCTTCATCCTTCTTATGCATCAACCAAGCAAAAGCTATATAGCAAGAAATAATGGCAACAACATATTAGAATCATCAACTGCTATAAATATTGAACAGCTAAAGACGAAAGAATGAAGAATTATGAATTACAAGTACCAGGATATGTTTCAGATGATTCATTAGTGAAGTTACAGTAGGCCTTTGGAAAGTTGGGCAAGATGAAATAATCACTTTGTTTGATGACTTCCCTCAGCTTCCCCCACCTTTCTTTGATAAGACATTTGCTGTACTCGAAGAACAGCTCAGAATTCTTGGACCCGAGTTTGAAATTCTCATAGCTGTTACATACAACTTCCATTATCTTAGCAGCTCGAGTTTGGGATTCTTTGGACACCCCAATGGAGTTCAGCACTACAAATGTGGTCATTTTCTTCGCCATATCTATATCTTTCACAATCGCCCACCTTCACAACAGAACCAAAATTAAAGCATGTATACCTCTAGTATCATACACAGTATTTAAAGATAACTAGTATTATACGTACCCAATGCGTGAACCAGAATGCCCAGTGCATTTGGAGAAAGTGAAGAGCATAAGATCTTGATCGGCCTTGTGAGTAATGGGAGTGTATTGAGGCCAGTAATAAGCAAGGTCATGAATTAGCTTTCCTTCAACTCCACGTCTGTTGCTCGCAACAGGTGTTCTGATGCTGCCGTCTGGGTTATTTGGAGACGTTACTATCTCTATGTATGCTTCATTCTTATCATACTCCTTCGCATCCCCACTCCACTTGTATAGGCTTGATCGCACTAGATCTGTCTCGTCGGGGTAGCCCTGCATTAAAAAACCCTTCAATTTTCATCCAAAAAAAAAAAAAGGAACTTGATCATTAACTGTAACTTTGAATGTGAGACAGATAGATAGAGAGAGAGAGAGACCGAGTAATAAGGAGAAGCAGCGACGACGTTGATAGGATTGGGAGAATGAGAAGAAGAAGAAGAAGAGAGAGCAAAGAGAGAAGCCTGAAAGAGCTGCGTGGAGCCATTGCCGACCACAATGTGCCTGTCGTCGGTCTCTGCGTTGCCAACCAAAGCATGAAGCTTTTTAATGGCGTCTGTGAGCTCCGGCATCATGAACCAACACACGTTGCTCCGATCACTCACATAACTCAGAAGCTCACACCCCTTTATCACCACCGCACACTCCTCCTTCATCTTCCTCCAGTACGACTCCAACAGTGCAGTATCTCCCCTGCAATTCATATATATAGGTGTGTACATTATCCAAACGATCTCAATCAAACGACATATTATTGTGCAACTCTCTTACTGGTCGAGATTGATGAAGGAGTTTGGAGGAGAAGCATCAGAAAGAATATTATTTACCCCCATTATAATGGGACTCTGAGAATAATGCTTGTTTTCTGTCTGCAACTGATTAAGATCTTCTTTCTGTATGTGTGTCCTTGGTTTGCATGAAGGGACATGTACATTTGAACATTGCGCCTCTTTATATATATATATATATATATATATATTATGAATGAATATATATCCATGAATCATGATGAGGTTTCTCTTTAGGGATGTTGTTATCAGTTTTTTTTTTAAAAAAACCCAACTGGTTATTAAGGTGCGGTTATGGAGGCTGGTTAAAGGCTCTTGGACTCTGGTCGGACGTATAGATAACTAAATATATATTGAAATCATATATTTTAAATTTGAAATAATTATATATGCTTTTGGAGATCATCATAATCCATCAGCTGCAGTATTTAAAAAGTGGCGGGAGCGACCCCCTTTTTTCACTTGAAGTGCCTTTGAATGCAAAATTCATGCCATTTTACTTGCCAATGCACTTGAATATATATGTTATTATATATATTTATATATATGTGTCTGTGTATGTATATTAAATTTTATATTTTATATGCAGATGTGGTGCGCTTCTTGCCGCAGCAGGAGCGTGGGGGCTGAAGCAACGCAATTGATCATTCTCTCGCGCACTATTTTTTTGTTCTCTTTTATCTTTTGTTACAAATAATAAAAGATGCAAGCATATAAAAAAGGTGATGTGATGGGGCTAGTCCTTATAATATGGTGAGTTGAAATTGAAATTTTAATTAGAAGATGTGTTCACATTTAGTATTTGACAGTATTTAGAATTGTCTCAAGATATATGTGCTTAGGGAAAAAAAAGATTTGTACAGGTCACAACAGGCAATTTTTATATTAGTAAAATATTGGATTCTAATTGTCCATATATATTTAATAATTAGGTTTAGGCAGGTTTAAGTCTTGTGAAGTTGGATTTTTTAAAATAAAGATTTTATGATGCCGTACCCAATAACGTTTTTTTATCCTTTTATTTTTTAATTTGCCATATTTCCCCTAGCTTTAAAGAATAAATAAATAACTATATGTAAGCAAATTATCTAAATTGGAGAAATACAATAGACTCAAGCCATGGGAAATGCATCCAACGGTCTCGAATCACGAGCGTTTTATACTATGGGCGTGAACAATTGGCAAATATTATATGGGCAATTTTTAAAATGGGCTTCTACCTAACATTTATTTTAATACTCCAGATCCTCATTTTTTGAGTGATTTTGGGGTATTTGGACGCCCCTTGAAACCATGATTTATATATATATATATATATATATATCATTCCATGTTCCCCTTGAATTTATAACCCCCCCTGGGGGGGGGGGGGGAACGCTGAGAGCTATGTGATATGTATGATGGATTTCATTCCATATTAAAATACTTTTTTGCCACACACTAATGAGCCACATTATTGTCACTACATAATTTCAATGTATTGAAAAGAAGGTTTTTCCGATAATATTGCAGAAACATTGATGAATGTTTTAAGAAAAGAAAAACTGAATTCAAAGCAATTTAGGAATTCGCCTATTGAATTATTTTCCAGTTTTATGTATCAAAGTTTATCTCTAGCCCGGGAAACAAGACAACAATGATAAGGTGTCAATACTTTATCTCTGTTTTTCTGCTATTGGTTAATGGTTAATTAGTGATATAAAAAAACATTTTGTGTCATTTTTGAAAACTTAATGTCTAAGATCTCAGTGGACATTTGACAAACTCAATTATTTTTATATATTTTGATATCTTTTATATGGGTTTTGTCAACTTAATTAGTCTTTTTTGGCTTTTTTTTTATTATTAATTGATTAATATATTTTATTTTGAATTATTTTTTATAGGGGCAAAATTGTCATATTTTGGTTTATTGTGACTAATTGATTTTTCAGGACAATTAATGCTACCTTATCCTTGAATTTTGCTTGCAGGTTTTTGGAAGATTAAAAAATAAAAATAAAAAAAAAAAAAAAAGATAAAGAAAAAAAATAAAAGAAAATAAATTAAAAAAATAAATAATAATAAAAAGGGGAGCAAAACGCAACGTTTTGCCCCCCCAACCTAATATACTATAATCTTCATCTTCTCCAGGGGGACGACGAAGACGCCGAACACACACACACGAACAGAGCTGAGCGGCGGCAACGAACGGGAAGACACATACACGGAAGGCAAGCCGAAAACAGGAGCTGGACGGCGAACACGGACCTGGAGCAGAAGAGAGAGACAGCACCCATCATCTTCTTCTTCTCCCGAACGCAAGCGGCACCAGCGGAAAAACAGAGCAACGCCGAACGGAAGCTGAAGACGCACGCGAAGGAGCTGAGGGCTGGGAAAAACAGAGGACGTCGACGGCGAGTAAACCAGCAGGCTCGACGGCATTGTCTGCTTCTTCTTCACTGCTGCCAGCAACGCAGGAGAAAGAAATCATCCACTGTTCCATTGTTCCCTCCATGGCAAACCGTAGCAAAATTCTGAATATGACAATTTTTATGGCAAACCGTGGCTAGCTTCATATTCTCTAATTCAACAATAATGGCAGGAGCTTGGATCATCAAAGGGGAGTTTTAGTTGCTTTAATTTCCTACTCAATAATTGTTTAACAATTCCTAGGTCTTAGGATAGTTTTTCTATTATTGGGATAATTGTATTGCTTAATCTGATTATATTTGGAGATTATTGTGACTGAATTATTGCTTAGCATTTGACATTGGGCTGTTTATAGTTTTGATTTCAATTATAATGTTGTGGTTATGACATTTGTATTGATTTTGGAATTAATATATTGTGATTTTCTAAGGTGGCTTAGAATTTTGGATCATATAGTCTCTTGCTAGCTTTAATTCTGTTATTTTGGATTTAAGAGTTCTAATTAAGCATTGGTTTTTAGCATCCTTAATCCCATTTTACTATTCTGGTTGCAGTTAGTAAGTTGGGATTTTAGGAAAATATTTTGTGGCAACTCGAGGTGGCTCGGTTGTTGGATCAAAAGCTTAATTATAATTCTTAATTCATTGTTTTTAACTCCCACATCTTTTAGAGTGATGATTGCCTGCGTTGTTGAATTGGAGGATTGATTATTATCAGTGTTATTTGTGTGTCTCATTTTCATTTCTTTCATCTTCATTATTTCAATCATCTTTTATATAAAAAAAATAACAAAAAAAAAGTATTTTAATTTCAATTTAATTCAAGTATTTATTAGCAATTTTTCAAACTCAAATCAAAAATCCTTTTTATAGTTTAGGTTACTTGCATTTATTTACTAGGGATTTAATTTCGTTTTCGGCTCCTCAAAGTGAAACGACCCGAGTTGTGCACTATATTGCATTAATTCGGTTAATTTTTGGAGTAACCCCAAAGCGACAATTAAGGGCAGTTAAACTTCAAGTGGCGCCGTTGCCGGGGAGCCAAGAAATTGGTTCCCTAGTAATTAAGTGTCAAGTAGCCTTGATTGGGGTTCATTTGTTGAGCCTTTTTAGTTTTCATTTTTGTTAGTTTTTGCATTTTCTTTAGTAGTTTGCATTTGTTTCTATTGATTTTTCATAGCATTTTTTTTTCTTCTTTCTTTGCATAAAAAAAAAAAATTAAAAATACAACTAAATATCTTGATTTTTCATTCATTGCATTTTTCATTCTCATACGCATACACTTGCATTGCATTGCATTCATCTGTTTTCTTTTGTTTTATTGCTTCTGGTTGATTGATTGTTTATGCCAAGAAAGGGTAGGTCTAAAACCCTAGTTCCTTCCAATCTTGAGCTTCAAAGTTCTTTAAGAGAAGTTAGACAAGACTCAAGGGTAGAAAGGACTAGTGAGGTTGAACTAGACAATTTAACTGATCTAGATTTGGTGGTTGACTTAGGTGACATAATGGAAACAGTTAATAATCCTAATGGTAACAACAATGGTGGTAATGAGAGAGGGGGCAATGGACATAATGGGGAGCATGACAGAATAGGAGAGAATAATGGAGATAACCCTAGAAGAAGAACTATTAGGGAAGCCACTACTTCTGATGCAAATTATGATCCTTTTAATGTTGCATGCCCTAATGTTGATGTTAATTTTGAGATTAAAGGTCCACTGCTTAATAATTTGCCTAAATTTTATGGTTTGACAGGTGAGGACCCGTACAAACATCTGAAATCTCTCTCTATGGTATGTGCTAGCATGAAGCCAGTTGGGGCTGATCTGGATGAGGTTCTTTGGAAGGTATTCCACTTATCTCTGGAGGGCAAAGCACGAGAATGGTACATGAGCTTGCCTAGTTATATGGCAGATGCTTACCATAACTGGAACAACCTCAGAAAAGCATTCTTGGAGAAGTATTTCCCTGCTTCCCGGACTTCTACATTGAGAAAAGAGATCTACTCTGCAAAGCAAGATTATGATGAGTCACTTTATGACTACTGGAACCGTTTTCAGGACTTGCTTTCTAGATGTCCACACCATCAGATTCCAGATGAGCAGTTAGTCCAATACTTTTATGATGGACTTAAGACCCAAGATAAGGGGATGTTGGATGCTGCTTCTGGGGGTTCTCTTATTGATTTAACTGCTGAGGAGGCATGGGAACTTATCAAGAAAATGGCATTGAACCATCAACAGTATAGCATCAGGGAGTCTAAAAATGTCAATGCAATGCATACTAATCCTTCTTCAGTCCACATTCCTCAATTGGACACATTCACTTCTCAAATTGCTGCTTTGACTACACAGTTGAATAAGCTTGCATCTCACACTCCCCCTGTTGACACTCGGACTCCTAATTCTATGGAGATGACTGCACCTAGTTGTGAGCATTGTAATTCTGTTATGCACATCTCTGCTGCTTGCCCTCATAGATATGAGGAAGTTTCTGCCATGTATCAAGGAAGGGCCAATCAATCCAAGCAATGGAACCCATACTCAAACACATATAATGAAGGATGGAAAGCTCATCCAAATTTCCGATGGGGAGGAGGTGACAATAGGCAGGTTCAAGAAGGGTTTCAAGGGAATATGGTTCCTCAAGGGCAATCTTACTATGGAGGGTTACAAGGAGAATCTTCTAGAGCCATGTCTACCCCACAGCAATCACAGTCTAAGGATGATGAGCGGTTCTCTCGAATACTCAAGGGCATTGAGGCAATGACTGAGCACATATCTAAGTCTGAAGCTAAATCTGAAGCTAGATTTGCAGCCCTAGAGAATAGGATGGAGCAATGGGAAACTAGAACCTCTAATTTGACTTCTTATGTCACTAAGTTGTCAAATGGTGTGAGTGAACAGCAAGCTAAGGCTAGTGGTTCAATGCCTTCCAACACGGTGATAAATCCTAAATCTTTGAATGCAATTACATTGAGAAGCGGTAAGGAAATTGGTGCTAAGACAGTGCAATTCAAAGATGATGAAGAGGGTGAAGAACCGGTTGATGAAGAGATAGAAGTTGAGTCTCCTCCTTCTAAAACCACTCAAGACATTCCCAAGGCCACTCAAGAGACCTCCATTCAATCCAAAGAGCCAATAGAGAAAGGATCATCTTCCAAAGGTGATGAGGTAAATATTTCTGACTTGCCTTTTCCTCATTCATATCTCATGAGTAAGAAAGTTGTTGAAAAGAAAGATAATGATGAGCTTTTTGAAATGTTTAGCAAACTTGAGGTTAATGTGCCATTACTTGATTTGATTAAGAAGATGCCTAAGTGTGCTAAGTTTCTGAAAGATCTATGTACAAACAAGAGGAAGTATAGGCATAGTGAGAGAATCCAACTGGGGTCTAGTGTTAGTGCTATCTTCAAGCCACAGCTGCCTATTAAGTGTAAAGACCCGGGTTCCTACACTATTCCCTGTACCATAGGCAAAACAAACATTTCACATGCCTTACTAGACTTAGGTGCAGCCATAAATGTTATGCCTACCTCTGTCTATGAGAGTTTGGGTATTCATGCCTTGAAAGACACCAGTGTTGTGCTAGGTCTAGCTGATAGGACTGTGAGACATCCTAAGGGCTTTCTTGAGGATGTTCTTGTGCAAGTGAAGGGTCTTGTGTTCCCAGCTGACTTTTATGTGCTAGATATGACTGATGAGATTAAAGCCGATAGCACTTTGATTCTAGGAAGACCTTTTCTTAGAACAGCCCAAACCATAATTAATGTGAAAGACGGGGTCATTACCATGGGTTTTGGGGACCAACAGATTACCTTCAACATTTCTGATGCTATGAGTCAAGGTTATGCAGATTGCTCTTACTTGGGTGTTAATTTGATTGATTGTGCTGTTAATGATGTTGATGATTTGCATGAATCTGAGATGCATGAACATGACTGGTATGGTGAGATTGTTGAGCATGATGATGCATTTACTTGTTTATCTACCCCTCATTCTTCTTCTTTTTGCTCATGTTATGGTGACGTGGTGTGTGTTAACTGTTTAGAAGTTGATCACCTCCTTTCCATCTCTCATGATTTTGATGCATCATCTTGTCTTAACTGTGATTCTGCCTTGAACATTACACTTGATGATAGCCTTGAGAAAGGCGAGTTTGTTGATTTTGCAGGTACTGATGATAAAGGAGCTGTTACACAAGCTACACCGTAGCTTCTCCTTTGAGTGGTGCTGGAACATTAGAAGAGGCTAGCAAAAAGATTGCTACTCACTTAGTCACTTCTAATCCCACTCTTCCTTGTGATTTACTTGATGTTTCTGTTGATAAAATTGATACCGATCCTTCTTTTTGTAGGTCATCCAAGAATGGCACTGAGTTGGGAAGTGGAGGACATACACATCATGATGAGCTTATATCTCCTTCCCTAAGCCATATGGACATGCCACTTGCATTGAATGCACTTGACATAAAAGAATTAGTTCCTTCTGTTGTGCAACCTCCTGATTTAGAACTGAAACCCCTCCCCTCTAATTTGAAATATGTCTTTCTTGCTGCTGATTTAAATTGCCTGTTATTATTTCCAGTTCTTTGAGTAGTTCTGAAGAAGAAAGATTGATTTCTGTATTGAAGAGTCATAAAGGGGCTATAGGATGGTCTTTAGGGGATATTCCGGGGATTAATCCCTCAGTTTGCACACACAGGATCCTTTTGAATGAAGGGTCCAAGCCAGTTAGGCAACCACAGAGGAGACTGAATCCTCTCATTCTGGATGTGGTTAAGAAGGAAGTCTCAAAGTTGTTGAGTGCTGGGATCATCTATCCCATATCAGACAGTGAGTGGGTAAGTCCGGTACAAGTAGTACCAAAGAAGAGCGGTATCACAGTAGTGAGAAATGAAAATGATGAACTGATTCCAACTAGGGTTCAAAATGCTTGGAGAGTGTGTATAGACTATAGGAAGTTGAATGATGCTACGAGAAAGGACCACTTTCCATTACCTTTTATAGATCAGATGTTGGAAAGAATTTCAGGAAAGTCTCACTATTGTTTTCTTGACGGTTTTTCTGGCTATATTCAGGTACCTATCGCTCCTGAAGATCAGGACAAGACTACCTTCACATGCCCTTTTGGTACCTTTGCTTATCGAAGGATGCCATTTGGGTTGTGTAACGCTCCAGGCACCTTTCAAAGGTGTATGATGGCGATATTTAGTGATCTTCTAGAGCAAAACATGGAAGTTTTTATGGATGACTTCACTGTTTATGGTGAGAGTTTTGATGAGTGCTTGAATAGCCTAGAACAGGCTCTTGAGAGGTGTATTGATAAGAAATTGGTTTTAAACTTTGAAAAGTGTCATTTCATGGTTGATAGAGGGATAGTCTTAGGTCACCTCATCTCCCAAAAGGGGATTGAGGTTGATAGGGCCAAAATTGAAGTTATTTCATCCCTTCCTTATCCTACTTGTTTAAAGGATTTGAGGTCTTTCTTAGGACATGCAGGTTTCTATCGGCGCTTTATTAAGGATTTTAGTAAAGTTGCTCTGCCTCTTTCTACCTTATTGAAAAAAGATACTGAATTTAAATTTGATGATAAGTGTAGACATGCTTTTGACACTTTGAAATCTATGCTTGTTTCACCTCCTATTCTCACTGCACCTAACTGGAATTTACATTTTGAGTTGTCTTGTGATGCTTCTAACTTTGCAGTAGGTGCCATGCTTGGACAGAAGGAGGAGAAACAGTCTAGAGTCATCGCATATGCCTCCAAGACGCTTGATTCCGCTCAAGTGAATTATACCACTACGGAGAAGGAACTATTTGCTATTATTTTTGCTTTGGATAAGTTTAGACAGTATCTTATAAACTCTCGAGTGGTTGTTTTTACAGATCATGCAGCGGTTCGGTACCTATTTAAGAAGCCTCAGTCTAAACCTAGACTGCTGAGATGGGCTTTGCTGCTACAGGAGTTTGATATCGAGATTAGAGATCGAGCTGGAGCAGAGAATCATGTAGCTGACCACCTTAGTCGGTTACCTGAAGGCACACAGGGAGTTGACTCTTCTGATCTTGTTATTGACTCATTTCCTGATTCTGCACTTTTTGCCTTGGCTGTTCATGAGCCTTGGTACTCTAATATAGTTAATTATCTTGTCACTGACCTTATACCTCCTTCTATGTCTAAATTTCAGATTGATAAGCTGAAGAGGGAGGCAAGATACTATATCTGGGATGCTCCAATCCTGTGGAAGCAATGCAGTGACCAGATCATCAGACGCTGTGTTCCAAATAATGAGATCCACTCTATCCTTACCTTTGCACATTCTTTATCTTGTGGGGGGCATTTTAGTGCTAATAGGACTGCTAGGAGGGTTTTAGAGTGTGGTTTTTATTGGCCTTCTCTATTTAAGGATGCTTATTCTTTCTGCAAGTCTTGTGATAAGTGTCAGAGGTTTGGGAGTTTGGGTAGGAAGCATGAGATGCCTCTAAGACCTATGCATTTTTGTGAAATCTTTGATGTGTGGGGCATGGATTTTATGGGTCCCTTCCCTTCGTCTTTTGGTTTTCATACATATTACTTGCAGTAGATTATGTGTCTAGATGGGTAGAGGCAGTGCCAACTAGGAAAGATGATGCTTCTACTGTTGCCAAGTTTTACGTTCTCATATCTTTTGCAGGTATGGCATTCCAAGAGCAATCATCAGTGACCAAGGAACACACTTCTGCAACAGGACCATCAAGTCTCTATTGGCTAAACATGGAGTCAATCACAAGCTGGCCACTCCTTATCACCCTCAGACGAATGGGTTAGCTGAAGTCTCTAACCGGGAAGTGAAACGAATACTTGAGAAGATCGTGAAACCATCCCGTAAGGACTGGAGTGAAAGGCTTGAGGAAGCTCTTTGGGCTTACAGGACTGCCTACAAGACCCCTATAGGCATGTCCCCCTTCCGGTTGCTCTATGGCAAGGCTTGCCATCTACCTATGGAGATCGAGCACAAATCTTATTGGGCAATCAAGGCATGTGATGCAGATCTCGAATCTTCACTTATCAATCGGAAGATGCAACTCCAGGAACTTGAAGAGATGAGACTTGAATCCTACGACAATGCCAGAATCTACAAAGACAAGCTGAAAATGATTCATGACAAACAGATTCTGAGGAAGCAGTTTCATGAAGGTGACAAGGTTCTAAAGTTTAAAGCCCGGTTGAAGCTGATGCCCGGGAAGTTTGTCACCAAGTGGGAAGGTCCGTTTAGAGTTACTAAAGTATATCCCTTTGGCACGGTAGAGCTCGTAGATGAGGAGACCGGTATAACTTCACAAGTCAACGGCCATCTACTGAAGCACTACCATGAGAATCACAGACCTCCCTGATCACCCGGTTGTTCCCTTCCACCCTACTCTTTTACTTTATGTTGTATTGCTGGTGATATCTGTTTGCTGAGATAGTTAGGAGTAAGTGTGGGGGAGGGAACTTTTCCAGTAGCTGTAGTTGTAGCTGTTTATTTCTGTTTAGTAGTTGTTTGTTTTGTTTCCTCTTGATTCTGCCATCTCTTCTGATCACTTGATTTATATTTGTCTATTTTCATTTCACATTATCTTAACATTGAGGACAATGTATTGATCAAGTGTGGGGGAGGGATTGTTGTTGAGTTGTTGAGCTTTCTTTTGAAAAAAAAAAAAAAAATTTTGCCTTTGGATTTGCTCCTGTTTCCTAAGTATTGCTGCTATAATTGCTCTCTTCTCTGCCTATTGGTTGATTTCTGAATTGCATCGCATGATTTGAGAGTGATTCTTGCTTGGGAATTTTGCTGCTAGTTTCTGTGTCCTCCTATTTTCATTCGCCTCAGTGCTCTGCACTGCTGTATGGGCGAGTTGCTGTTTCTCTCTGTTGCTGACTCTTGACTTTTGTAATCCTTGGGCATCTCTTTTAAAATCTTTTTGCACAATGCTTGTGAATGTTGCACGGCTGAGTTTGATTGCATTTGATTTAAGTGATTTCTGTTCTTAGTTGATTAGCATAGTAGAATGCCTTTGGTGCAGTGTTATTAACCTTGTTTCATAGCTTGATACTTAAGGAGGAAACATCTTGGAGAAAGCCTTGATGGAAGGATTGTTGAGCCATATATTTTCTCATCTTGTGTGATTTTCACCTAGTTTTGGTTAACCTCTAGAACTTGTCTAGATTCTTTTTCAAAGCTGCATTAATACCTAGGTTTGTGAAGATGATAGGGGCATTCATTTCTAAACCCTTTACCCAAACACAAACCACTTCATTTAACCTTTGTTCACCCCTTTGAGCCTTCACTTTCATTCCATTCATACTTTTAAGCAAGTGTTTTGCATGAGTTATCTGATTTTTCATTTTGAAAAGTACATCATTAAAGTCAATATCTTTGCCTTCTTGAGTTTGGATGCAAAAAAAAAAAGAAAAAAGAAAAAAAAAGAAATAGAAAAAAAAGGCAAGAAAGAGAAGAAAATGTTTAGAAAAGCCAAAGAAAGAAAGTTCTTTGAAATAAAGCATTCCATGGTGGTTTGAAGAGCAAAGATTTTTGTCTTAAAAGGTTAAAATTTGCACTTTGGTGTTGTTTCATGATTGTACTTTAGCTCACTTTGAGTTGATACTTTATTACTCATGCATTTCAGTTGCTAGTTCATTTCATTCATTTGACCTTGCTTTCCAACATTACAACCCTTCAAGTCCCCTTGATCATGACTCTAAGGTATGTTAGTAGTGGAGATATTAGAATCTCTACAAGCTTATGGTAGGTGCTAATCTAGGTGATTGAGTGAAATTTTTCCCATTTGAGAGATGAGTGAAACACTTGTACCCTATGTGAGCTCTATTATGTTTCTCTTCTTTTATCCTGCTATGTTTCTTGTGTTAATTTCTTTGCACTGAAGTATTCTATGATTGTTGATTAATCAAGAATAAAGGTTGCTTGAGTTAATTGCACATTCATGCTTAGTTAGTTTTATGTTTGCTTGCATTGAGTGTCTCTATTGGATTCTTCTTTAATGATGTTTTGCCCAGGAGTGCAAAAGGCTAAGTGTGGGGGAGTTGACAAACTCAATTATTTTTATATATTTTGTATCTTTTATATGGGTTTTGTCAACTTAATTGTCTTTTTGCCTTTTTTGATTATTAATTGATTTAATATATTTTATTTTGAATTATTATTTTATAGGGGCAAAATTGTCATATTTTGGTTTAATTGTGACTAATTGATTTTTAAGGACAATTAATGCTACCTTATCCTTGAATTTTGCTTGCAGGTTTTTGGAAGATTAAAAAATAAAAAATAAAAAAAAAAAAGAAAAAAAAAAATAAAAAAAAATAAATTAAAAAAAATAAATATAATAAAAAGGGGGCAAAACGTTGCGTTTTGCCCCCCCAACCTAATATACTATAATCTTCATCTTCTCCAGGGGGGACGACGAAGACGCCGAACACACACACACGAACAGAGCTGAGCGGCGGCAACGAACGGGAAGACACATACACGGAAGGCAAGCCGAAAACAGGAGCTGGACGGCGAACACGGACCTGGAGCAGAAGAGAGACAGCACCCATCATCTTCTTCTTCTCCCGAACGCAAGCGGCACCAGCGGAAAAACAGAGCACGCCGAACGGAAGCTGAAGACGCACGCGAAGGAGCTGAGGGCTGGGAAAAACAGAGGACGTCGACGGCGAGTAAACCAGCAGGCTCGACGGCATTGTCTGCTTCTTCTTCACTGCTGCCAGCAACGCAGGAGAAAGAAATCATCCACTGTTCCATTGTTCCCTCCATGGCAAACCGTAGCAAAATTCTGAATATGACAATTTTTATGGCAAACCGTGGCTAGCTTCACAATTCTCTAATTCAACAATAATGGCAGGAGCTTAGATCATCAAAGGGGAGTTTTAGTTGCTTTAATTTCCTACTCAATAATTGTTTAACAATTCCTAGGTCTTAGGATAGTTTTTCTATTATTGAGATAATTGTATTGCTTAATCTGATTATATTTGGGGATTATTGTGACTGAATTATTGCTTAGCATTTGACATTGGGCTGTTTATAGTTTTGATTTCAATTATAATGTTGTGGTTATGACATTTGTATTGATTTTGGAATTAATATATTGTGATTTTCTAAGGTGGCTTAGAATTTTGGATCATATAGTCTCTTGCTAGCTTTAATTCTGTTATTTTGGATTTAAGAGTTCTAATTAAGCATTGGTTTTTAGCATCCTTAATCCCATTTTACTATTCTGGTTGCAGTTAGTAAGTTGGGATTTTAGGAAAATATTTTGTGGCAACTCGAGGTGGCTCGGTTGTTGGATCAAAAGCTTAATTATAATTCTTAATTCATTGTTTTTAACTCCCACATCTTTTAGAGTGATGATTGCCTGCGTTGTTGAATTGGAGGATTGATTATTATCAGTGTTATTTGTGTGTCTCATTTTCATTTCTTTCATCTTCAGTTATTTCAATCATCTTTTACATAAAAGAAAATAACAAAAAAAAAAGTATTTTAATTTCAATTTAATTCAAGGCATTTAGTTAGTAATTTTTCAAACTCAAATCAAAAATCCTTTTTATAGTTTAGGTTACTTGCATTTATTTACTAGGATTTAATTTCGTTTTCGGCTCCTCAAAGTGAAACGACCCGAGTTGTGCACTATATTGCATTAATTCGGTTAATTTTTGGAGTAACCCCAAAGCGACAATTAAGGGCAGTTAAACTTCAACATTCCTTTAGATAGTTTTGAAATTATTTTAGTATCTTTTACAGGGTGAAGGTAAATCCCTTTTGAAAACATAGAAAACGCTTGTGAGCAATATATAATAACAAGAGCCAATGGAAATTAAGCATGCTTTATATTATTTGTAAATAGTTTCTTTTGCAGCAATACAAAACTTCACTAAACAAAATCAACCTAGATCATACTTCTATTATTCTAAAACCTAGCTGCTTGACATTTTCTGATACTCTCATGAAGCCACAAATCAAAATACAGCTATCAATCTAAATAACCCTCATATAATTAGATCTACCCCTCCAACTGTTTAATGCCTAATCTCTTAGGTGTTTCTTGATAGCCTCTTCAAAAATTCATCAAAGTCTTCACCTTTACCAACCATGCTAAGTCTAGCATACCTTGGATTAGATCCAAATCGGGTCCCACCTCTAACAAGTATTTTCATCTTCTTCTCTAGATAACTCTCACAATCTTCATCTTTCGTGCACTTCAACCATGCAAAAGCTAAAAAAAAAGGAACCCGACAAAACATATTAGAACCAATTAATATATAAATGGAATGAGCAAATGTAAATACATAATCAAGTAATAAAACATACCAGGATATGTCTCAGTTGATTCATTAGTGAAGTTACAATAAGCCCTTGGAAAGTTTGGCAAACTGAAATCACTATTTTGTTCGATAACTTCCCTTAGCTTTTCCCATCTTTCCTTCATAAGGCGTCTGCTATGCTCAAAGAACAACTTAGATTCTTTAGACCCAAGTTTGAAATTCTTATAGCTATCGCAAAGAACTTCAATTATCTTGGCAACTCGAATTTGAGATTCTTTCGACACCCCAATGGAGCTCATCTGGATAAACTTGGTCATCTTCTTCGCAATCTCTTTGTCCTTCACAATAGCCCACCTTCACAATAATATAAGCCAAAACCAAACACTCAACCCCTTGACTCAAACATTATTATGTATAGACATTCAATTATACATGATTCTGAGAGTGACTTACCCGATACGAGAACCAGCATGACCAGTGCATTTCGAGAAAGTGAAGAGCATAAGATCATGATTGGCCTTCTGAGTAATGGGAGTGTATTGAGGCCAGTAGTAAGCAAGATCATGAATCAGCTTCCCTTCAACTCCACATTTTTTCTTATTCACCACAGGTCCTCTCATACTCCCATCTGGGTTATTAGGAGATGTCACTACCTCAATATATGCTTCATTCTTATCATACTCCATTGCATCACCACTCCATTTGTATATCCCTGAACGCAAAATATCTGTTTGATCTTCGTACTCCTGCGCGCGCCCACGCACATGTTTCAGTGTTCTTTTTTTTCTTAAACCAAAAGCTCGTGTTTAAAATATTAGAGATTATTATTATTCCATTTTTCAGATTGACCAACAAGAACAATATGCATACACAAGTTATTGAAGACCGACTCTCATGTTATTATGTTTTGCGTGTATAATCTGAAAGTTCATGCAAGTCTCAATGTGAATGTGTTAGTTGTGCGTTTCCTATTATTGTCTCCGAAAAAAGCGTTTGTCAATTTTGTTGTCTGGTAATAAAACAGATGCCTTTGACAAGACTTATAAAATTAAATGGAAATTAGTGGCTCGGCGATTGTCACCCACGATCTGTAACAATTTTTGTCAGCAGCACTTCTATTAAGACAAAAATAAACCATTTATCATTTTTGTGCAATAATAACTCATAAACAAAAACCTCCATGATTAACGGAAGGATTTGGATGAGAGAAAGAGAAACAAAGAGAACCTTACCGAATAATATGGAACAGCAGCGACGACGTTGATGTGGTCATCGCAGGAGGAAGAAGAAGAGAGAGCGAAGAGAGCTGCCTGAAAGAGTTGCGTGGAGCCATTTCCAACCACAATGTGCCTATCGTCCGTCTCTGCGTTACCGACCAAAGCATGAAGCCTTTTAATGGCGTCTCTGAGCTCCGGCATCATGAACCAACACACGCTCCTCAGATCACTCAGATAACTCAGAAGCTCGCACCCCTTTATCTCCACCTTACACTCCTCGCTCATCTTCGTCCAGTACGCCTTAAACACCACTGGATCTCCTCTGCAGAATCACTCAGCAAGATGAAACAACCAAACCATAAACTATATATACTATCAACGTAACACACACACATAGAGACATAAATCTGAATTGATTTCTTACTGGTCGAGGTTGATGAAGGAGCTGGGGACAGAAGAGATGTTAGTGGAGGAGGCGAAGCCATTAGTGTTTGTGTTGTTGTTGAGAGGAAGAGATGGAAGGCTTGGAAGCAGTGATGGAGCAGTAGTGTGATAAAGGCTCGTTTTGTCTGCAACGAAGCTCTTCATGATGTATTAAAGTCTTTAATTTGTGTCTTTGTCTTCTAGATCTGCTTGGTGATCTTTTGGGTGATACTATGTTTGTGTTTGTGAGTGTGTGTGTATATATAGAGGGTTGTGCCTCTATAAATAGTAAAGTTACAAGTGAAGCGTTCATGAATCCCAACGCGCGGATCACTATATAGAGAACTAAGGAAATCATGTAGATTGCGTCAGTCATAATAGCTATCTAATCTTAGGAGCGTGGCTTTCTACATGTATGTGGTAAATACAAAGGATTAGATTAATTTTAAGGTAGTTTTTAAAAAAATATTTTTATCATATTTTATAATGAATATGTAATGAATGGATAATTCATCCGCATACTTAGCTAGAGGTGAGAGGATTGCTTTAATTAGAAAACTAGTTTCTTCCATTGTTTTCAGTGAAATGAATCCGCCAATAATTAGAATAAATATTACTCCTCCGGTTCTTAATATAGGACCTAATTGTTGAGTTGATTTTAGTCCTAAATATAAGACCTATTTCTCATATTTATCAATTTTTTTCTAAATTACCCTTATAGATTTTCTTCAACCATAATCAAGTGGAAGAGGGAGAGAGGATATTGAGGAAAATAATTATGGTGTTTTAGGAAAAACATGTCATATTTCTTATAATTAATTGACTTACCTAACTTCCTTAATCTAATCAAATTAGTTAAATAAATCTTATATTAAAGACCGGAGGAGTATATTATTTATATATTTATAAACATTTCAAAATTTGAAATGGAAGTAGAGAATTATGAGTGAAAGGTGGAAATATAGTAAGGAAAAAATTGCAATGCATGAACAATAAAATTACAAGCAGAGCCATAAATTTTAATTCATTTTAATACATTGATTATAATGTCAAATATTGAGGGGGAAAAAACATTGTAAGTTACCAGTCAAATGGGGCTATAATCTATCATGTTATAAGGACAATTATAATAATTGAGTTCTTGATAAGATTTGAATTGTTCTACTTGTAGAAACATACGGAACATTCAGGATCCAAAGATGAATTAATCTTCCATGGTCAATCCCCCTTGTTTTTTGTTTCTATTTTTAACCTTCACATTACATGAATTGAATGATAAGAGACCTGCGTTTGATTCAATGTAATAAGCACCTTAGAATTCGAAATGGAAATTATTAATCTCAAGATTAATTCACTTTTCATGCATGTTTTGTCGTTAATTCTGTTAATCTTTATTCCATCATGGTCAGAGAATGAACAATGTTCATCCTCAGCTTAATTGAAAGAAATTTCTATTCCGTTAAAAAAGCCACTGGATTAAAACAACTAATAGAAACGGTGGACATTTTTTGGATAATTTTTAATTCATCATTTGATTTATGCCCACATAGATATGGCTATTAATTTTTTATTTTTGGTGTACGTCCATCTTAAGTTTCAAGGTTTTATTGAAAGTGGCTAATGATAAAAATAAGAGGGAGTAAATATAAATTAATTACAAATCACTTGAAAGAAGGAAGAGGTCGTGATTATGCTGCTTCATGGATTAATCACTCTGCCTGCAATTTTCTTGTGCTTCTCATCTCTCTGCATGTGATCCGCCCTCTAATCAACTTAATACTTTTCTATTCACTTTGTCCCTCCAAATTTATAAATTATTTTTAATGTATCTTCATTGATTACATATATGAAAGAAGGTTTTTATTAATAGAATAATGATCAAAATAATATTTTTAGAGAAATTAACACATATTTATTTGTAAATAACTAAATTATTTTTCTTAACATCTATAAATTAATTATCTAACTTTTTTATATATAGGACTAGAGAGAGTACACATGTGGATGTTTGGACCCAACATTATCATTTTAGAGTTGCCCACATATAGGTTAAAAAGTTAATAAATAACCTTTAATTTAACAAAAATGCAATGAATTTTTTTAAAAAAGAATACTGTTATTAATTATACTCCCATAAACTGATCTCATTATTAAACATAGAATTATCAAAAAAACCAATACTTTTTTGAAAATCTAAAGGAACAATTTTTTTTTTATGTGATCAAAGGTTTGCCCTTTAGAGGCTTAGAGCATAAAGGGTTTTCACTTCCAACAAGTGCTCTTCACTAAATTTGAACTTGTGTTCTCTTCTTCATAGGAATAATACAGTTTATTACCTCAGCCAAGTTTGTGGGCAAAAATTACCTTTTTGTAAAAACAAAGTGACGCGTCTAAAATAATATTTATTTTGGAACAGATGGGGAAACAAGTATATGCACTATCATATCAAAGTATAATCCAACATTTCACTAAAATGCATATTATTATCTTCTCTGTTGTGGTCGGTTCAAGTCTACTTTTTTTCCGTTCATATATGATGACTGGGTGTTATTATTATTAGTTTCTGACTTTAGCAAGTGATCCACGTCCTATTCTTTTATTAATCTTTAGAAATCATATATATAGTATAATTATTACATTTATATTATAGCATGATAAGGAGAAAATTTATTGTAAATAGTTCCTTTGCAACCGCACAATCTTTCACTAAAACAAAAATCAAGTTAGACACCCCCTAATAAAAGATGGGTGGATCTTATTCTAAGTCCAACTTGGCATCTTTTGATATCCATGACTCTACAAAACAAAGATATTTCTATTATTTCTACTAAATAACCCTCTTATTAGATCTACCCCTCCAACTAAATTTAATGCCTAATTATCGATTACATGTTTTTTGAAAGGCTCTTCAAGAATTCATCAAAATCGTCACCTCTACCCGCCATCCCAAGTCTAGCATATCTTGAGTCAGATCCAAATCGGGTCCCACCTCTAACAAGTATTTTCATCTTCTTTTCGAGATAATTCTCACAATCTTCATCTTTCGTGCACTTCAACCATGAAAAAGCTACGCCAAAGAAGGCCCAACAAAAAGTATTAGAACCAAATACTGTAAATGAAAACAAGCAAAAGTTACAATAAGAAACAAAAAGTTACAATAAGCCCTTGAAAACTGCGGCAAACTAAAATCACCATGTTGTTCGATGACTTCCCTCAGCTTTTCCCACCTTTCCTTCATAAGGAGTTTACTATGCTCAAAGAACAACTTTGATGCTGTAGACCCAAGTTTGAAATTCTTATAGCTATCGCAAAGAACTTCAATAATCTTGGCAACTCGGATTTGAGATTCTTTCGACCCTCCAATAGAGCTCATGTGTATAAACTTGGTCATCTTCTTCGCAATCTCTTTGTCCTTCACAATAGCCCACCTTCGCAATAATATGAGCAAAGTCCAAACACTTAATCCCTTGACTCAAACAATGGGAGTATATTTGGAGAACCAGCATTCAAGTATATTAGGATTCAGAAGGTGACTTACCCATTACGAGAACCAGCATGACCAGTGCATTTAGAGAAAATGAAGAGCATAAGATCATGATCGGCCTTGTGAGTAATGGGAGTGTATTGAGGCCAATAATAAGCAAGGTCATGAATCAGCTTCCCCTCAAATCCACACTTTTTCTTATTCACCACTTGTCCTGTGATGCTACCATCCGTGTTATTGGGAGACGTCACTGCCTATATGTATGCTTCATTCTTATCATATTCTATTGCATCCCCACTCCATTTGTACATCTCTGAACGCAAAATATCTGTTTAATCTTGATACTCCTGCAAACACACACGTGTTGTCACGTTAGCTTAATAATACACAGTTAATATGAATGCAACTCTGGATATATATATTTATAACTGATGAAATAAGCCTGGTAATTCAGAGTATGAATACGGTCGCTACACAGACATGTAGAACGAGAGTTACAATGGAACGAAGGGGGAGAGAGAGAGAGAGAGAGATAGACGCACAGGGAATCTGTCAGAAAGAAAAATAACCGAATACATGCACACCCACTACTAACAACCCAGGCTGTTATATAATATCTTCCGCATCGTCCAATTCCCTGAGCTTCCAGGTCTTTCTTCGGGCTCTTCGGCTCTTCCTCAATATAATGGGCTGCCCACTTGTATTTGGATCACTCCCATTTGAGCCCATCTCAACGGCATCTATTACAATACCTCCCCCATTAAATGGGACCTTGTCCTCAAGGTCCATGTTGGGGTATAATGACTGGAGAGTTTCATCGTCTTCCCACGTTGTGTCAAGAGATCCATCCCATTGCACCAGAAATTGACGTACAGCGTTATGACCTCATCGGATGATTCGGTTGTCTAGAATCGTGAGAGGTTGGCAAATGGGACCTTCTGGAGTAGTACATAGCGGAAGAGGTAAGTATGATGTTGGCTCGCCCTCCCCGTGGAACTTCTTGAGAACAGAGACATGAAAGACAGGGTGAATCTTGGCATGGTCTGGTAGTGCCAAACGATAAGCAACACTGCCAACCTTTTCAACAACTCGAAACGGGCCAAAATACACCAATGCTAACTTCTGATATCGACGAAGGGCAACCGAATGTTGATGGTACGGTTGGAGCTTCACCAGTACCCAGTCATCAACCTGGAATTCTACTTCCCATCATTTAGCATCGGCATAACGCTTCATTTGTTCTTGAGCGTGCCGGATGTTGATCTTCAGCTGAGCTAGCAACTCATCTCGTTGCTCTAATGCACGATGAACATCAAAGGGTGTATCTTCGAGAGAAGAGTGTCGGATCAGGGGTGGCGGTTCCCGACCGTATACAACCTTAAAAGGAGTCATGTTGGTTGAGTGATGGAATGAAGTGTTGTACCACAGCTCTGCCCATGAAAGATATGCAAGCCATTTTTTCAGGTAGTCATAGACCAAGCACCGTAGATACATTTCCACACACTTGTTGAGGGCCTCGGATTGACCGTCCGTTTGTGGATGGTATGCGGAACTGAAATTTAATTGGGTCCCCTGTAATCTCATAAGGTGCCGCCAGAACGCGCTCATGAAGACTTTATCCCTGTCCGAAACTATCGTCCTTGGGGTGCCATGCAGTTTGACGACGTGCACTACGAATGCTTCTGCAACCTGGGTGCTGGAGAAATTACCGGGAAGGCCTATGAAATGCCCATATTTAGATAGACAATCCACTACTAACAGAATAACAGTACAATTCTTAATCTTCGGCAACCCGATAATGAAATCCATAGCAATATCTTCCCAGATACGGTCTGGAATGGGTAATGGACTAAGTAGTCCTGCTGGATGGAGGTTCGAGATTTTAGCTTGTTGACATACTAAACATCGCCGAATAAAATCTCGAATATCCGCACACATATTCCTCCAAAAAAACAGTCGAGCAACTCTGTAAAAAGTCCTCATAAACCCTGCATGACCACCTATAACAGATGAATGCAGCTCAGTAAGTATTAAAGGGATCAAGTTCGGTTTATCTCGGGGAATGACTAGTCGGTGGTTCCAAAAGAGATCGCCCTGTCTGACCATGTATTGTGGTTCGATGATCAACCCCTATTCCACTTTTTTCTTTAGTGTCGCAATTTCTGCAGACGAGCGCACTTCAACATAGACCCAATTGATGAAGGGATCGGTCACCGAAGACAGTGCCATATAGCAGCTGCGGGACAAGGCATCTGCAGCTTGGTTATGCTTCCTGGGTTTATATTCAATTGTAAACTGATACCCCAAAAGCTTTGGGAGGCAGGTCTCTTGTTCTGGCATCTGAATTGTTTGATTATTAAGATGCCGCAAGCTAGCATGATCAGTGCGGATGACAAAAGGATGACCCAGTAGATAGTGGCGGAACTTAGCAACGGCTTCCGTGATAGCATGAAGTTCACGAACATAAACGGACTGAGCTTGCATCCTAGGAGAGAGCTTCTTGGAGAAAAATGCAATCGGGTGGTCTTGCTGACTTAATACAGCACCCACCCCGACGCCCGACGCATCCGTTTCTAACACGAAAGGCTTGGAGAAATCAGGGAGGGCTAGCACCAGAGCTTGGGTCAAGGCTGCTTTGAGTCCATCAAATGCTGTTTGGGCTTCTGAAGACCACCTAAACCCATCCTTACATAATAGACGTGTTAGTGGGCCAGCTCGCTGAGCAAAACGTTGAATGAATCTACGGTAGTACCCACTGAGGCCCAAAAACCCCTTCAGTTGACTGACGTTCTCGGGTGTCGGCCAATCCTGGACAGCCTTCAACTTACCCGGATCCACCTCCACTCCCTTCCCGGTTACAATGTGCCCAAGATACTCCACGCGTCGCTGACCGAAGGTACATTTCGTTTTTTTTTGCAAATAATTGATGCTGCAACAGAGTCTCAAGCACCTTTTCTAAATGAATTAAGTGTAATTCCCACGTAGGACTATACACCAATATGTCATCGAAAAAAATCAACACAAAGTGACGAAGGAAAGGTCGGAAGATGGTATTCATCAGAGCTTGGAATGTTTCCGGTGCGTTCATGAGTCCAAATGGCATTACAAGCCATTCATACAACCTGAGATGTGTCCTGAAAGCAGTCTTTTCTCTATCAGCCTCTCTCATTAAGATTTGATGATATCCTGATCGGAGATCGAGCTTGGAGTAAAAAACAGAGCCATAAAGCTCGTCGAGTAATTCATCCATGGTTGGCATTGGAAACGCGTCTTTGATTGTAACAGCATTCAGGGCCCTATAATCGACACAAAAGCGCCATGTTCCATCTTTTTTTCCCACCAGAATCACAGGGGCAGAGAAAGGACTTGAGCTAGCTTGTATCAACCCTTCATTAAGTAATTTAGAAACCATATTTTCGATTTCTGTTTTCTGACTGAATGGATACCGGTATGGTCGGACCCGAACTGGACCTGTGTCTGCTATTAATTCAATTTGATGCTCGTGGTGTCGCGAAGGAGGTAAACCCCGTGGGACCTCGAAAACCTTTTCAAACCGCTGCAGTAACGAAGTTAAATCTTTCGGCATGTCCTCCACTGTTCTATCAGTTACCGTATCCTCAGATAAACTTTCGAGCACGAAGCATGCCGCCATAGCATCCATCTGGTGAATACGGGTCAAGTGGTGTAACTGAGCGTGAAGTAGAGCTGGTCCCCTGAACCCAGTTAATGAAATATACTGCCCGTCTTGGAGGAATTTTACGGTCGATGTACTATAGTCAGCTATATGAGGTCCTAATGTTTCGAGCCAATCCGCCTTGATTACCATGTCAGCTCCCATGATAGGTAACACATATAATGTCATGGAGATCGTATGACCATTGATCTATATTTCCACATTCCGTACTTCTTCAGCGCTTTTCAGGATTTTTCCTCCAGTACCACCCAAGACTCTGATTTCAGTCGTTTCCTCCACCGGTAGTTTGAGGTGGGTTACGATACGAGGATGGATGAAATTGTCAGAGCTGCCCCCATCTAATAAAACCTGCACCCTAGTACCCTGAATCGTTCCATGGAAGCGAATAGTCGCCGGACCTCTTGTCCCTCTTAGTGCGTAAAGTGACAGATGGTGCAACGTGGCATCAGCTTCTATAGTCTCAAGGATCTCGTCATTTTATTCCTCCGGTTCATCCTCGCTCTGTAGTAACATGAGCTGTTTGTTTGGGCATTTGTGCGTGGGAGTGAATTTGGCGTCGCAAGTATAGCACAAACCCTTCTCACGCCGAATCTGTATCTCTGCCGGTGACATTTTCTTAATCGGAGGCATTTTAGGTGTCGGCAACAATGGTGGAAGATTTTTCTTCCCTCCTCCTGACGATGTTGTGGAGACATTAGGACCGCCGCTCGTGTATGGTGTCATTGTCTTCGACGTATTGTTGTGTATAACTGAAGGCTTGGGCACCGAAAATCCTGTCGAAGTCGGTTCTGCAAAGAGCCTAGCCAGAGCCATGGCACTGAGAACAGAGGTGGGCCGTTGGACCAACACATCACGTTTCAACCCTGGTTTCAAGCCTCCCAAGTAACAATCCAACAACGCAGATTCTGGTATCTCCTCGGTGCGGTTTGCCAAGGCCACAAACCGCTGGTTATAATCTTCCAGCTTGCCTCCCACATCGTGTTGCGTAAGCTTAAAGAGTAGAGACGGGGGGCAATCAAATTGAGTAGGTCCATACTGAATCTCTACCGCTTTTGCAAGCGTCTCCCAATTCGGTATACGGCCCTTCTTTTCTAGCATCTAGTACCATGGTAAAGTCTCTCCATCGAAGTGGACAGAAGCAATCATCAGTCGTTGTGAGTCAGCTATGTCGTAATACTTAAAATATTGATCAGCCTTGAAGATCCAGTTAAGAGCATTGGTGCCATCGAACTGCGGGAAGTCCACTTTTATAGTTTTCTGCAAGTTCGGAACGTAGCCTCCGTAAGTACCTGGTGGCGCCTCCTTCTCCTTGAACCCCGAGGATGCGGATTCGGATTTCATACTTTCCATCGACTGCATCATGGCTTTCATCATCGTTTCTAATGCATCAAATCGTTGGTCCATGCGGTCGAAACGTTCCTTTGCATCTTCCACAAACTCATTTGTTTTTTTACGTTAGCTTGCAGTTCCTTCAACCGTGTACTCTCTGCCATTGGTCTCTCAACGAAAGCACCAAATGTCACGTTAGCTTAATAATACACAGTTAATATGAATGCAACTCTGGATATATATATATATTTATAACCGATGAAATCAGCCTGGTAATTTAGAGTATGAATACGGTCGCTACACAGACATGCAGAACGAGAGTTACAGTGGGAACGAAGGGGGAGAGAGAGAGAGAGAGATAGACGCACAAGAAATCTATCAGAAAGAAAAATAACCGAATACATGCACACCCACTACTAACAACCCAGGCTGTTATATAATATCTTCCGCATCGTCCAATTCCCTGAGCTTCCAGGTCTTTCTTCGGGCTCTTCGGCTCTTCCTCAATATAATGGGCTGCCCACTTGTATTTGGATCACTCCCATTTGAGCCCATCTCAACGGCATCTGTTACACACGTTTAAGTTTTTTTTTTTTCCTGGTTTACTTTTTATTAACCCAAAGCCACGTGTTTAAAATATTAGGGATTATTATTGCAGTTTTAAGGTTGAGCCGTTGAGCAACAAGAACAATATATATATAATTAATTGAAGACCGACTCTCTAGTTACCATGTTTTGCGTGTAGAATCTGAAAGTTCATGCATGTTTTCTATTATATATGGATAGTGTCTGCGAAAAAAAGTGTTTGTCAATTTTGCTCTCTGCCATTAAAGAAGATGTCAGTAACAAGACTTATAAGATTCAACGGAAATTTGTGGCTCAGCGGTTGTCACTCACGAATTGTAACAATTTTTGTCAGCATCACTATTGATTAAATAATAAATAAACCATTTATTATTTATGTGCGCAATAATAGTTCATAAAGATAATAATAAAGGAAAAAGAAACCTCCATGATTAACTGAAAGATTTTGGCTAAGAGAAAGAGAGAGAAACAGAAGCTGACCGAATAATAAGGAGCAGCAGCGACGACGTTGATGCGATCATTGGAGAAGACGAAGAGAGAGCGAAGAGGGCTGCCTGAAATAGTTGTGTGGAGCCATTTCCAACCACAATGTGCCTATCGTCCGTCTCTGCGTTACCGACCAAAGCATGAAGCCTTTTAATGGCGTCTCTGAGCTCCGGCATCATGAACCAACACACGCTCCTCAGATCACTCAGATAACTCAGAAGCTCGCACCCCTTTATCTCCACCTTACACTCCTCGCTCATCTTCGTCCAGTACGCCTTAAACACCACTGGATCTCCTCTGCAGAATCACTCAGCAAGATGAAACAACCAAACCATAAACTATATATACTATCAACGTAACACACACACAGAGATATAGATCTGAATTGGTTTCTTACTTGTCTAGGTTGATGAAGGAGTTGGGAACAGAAGCGATATTAGTGGAGGAGGCGAAGCCATTATTGTTTGTGTTGTTGTTGAGAGGAAGAGAAGGAAGATTTGGAAGCAAAGGAGTAGTACTGTGATAAAGGCTAGCTTTGTCTGCAACTAAGCTCTTCATGATGTATATTCTTTTGTGTCTTGTCTTCTCGATCTGCTTAGTGATCTTTTGGATGATACTATGTTTGTGTTTGTGAGTGTGTGTGTGTGTGGCGTGGTGCCTCTATAAATAGCAATCTATTCTTAGGAGCGCGGCTTTAATTCTACACGTATCTGGTAAATAGAGAGGACTAGATCTAAAGGTAGTTCTTTTAAAATGTTGTTTTTCATATCTTATAATGAAAATATAATTAATGGATAATATATCTGCGTACAGGATCGCACGAAATGAGTCCACCAAATTAATGTTAGAAATTTATTAACGAATAACAATAAAATATTCTAAAATGATCATGATAAATTTAATATCTTTTGATAGTTCATTGTCACTATTAACGTTTGATGCAGTTGGTAAAAACTGTTTACTATATGTAGGGGAAATTTTAATTTTTATGCACGTTTTTCAAAAAATATTTAGATATAGCGAAAGATGGAAATTTGTAAAAAGATAAAATTGCAATGCCTGAAACAGTATACAATTACACTGTAGTGACTGTACCCATAAATTTGAATTTATTATCATATATTGATTATGATCTGATGTTAAATACTGAGGAAAAAAACCATTGTATGTCCCTAGTCAAATAGGGTCATAATTTGTCCCGTTATAAGGACAATTATAATTGAGTTCTTGATAAGATTTGAATTGTTCTGGTCGTGGAAAAACACGGAAAATTCAGGATCCAAGGGTGAATTAACCTTCTAGGATCAATGGCCCTTGTTTTTTGTTGCTATTTTTGGCCTTCACATTACATGAATTGAATGATACGACCTATGTCTGATTCAATATAATGAGCACCATATAATTTGAAATGGAAACTATTAATGTCAAGATTAATTCACTCTTCATGCACGTTTTGTCGTTAATTCTGTTTATTTTTATTCCATCATATTCAAAGAAAGAACAACAAAAAAAGCCTCACAGGATTAAAAAATTTTAATAAAGTGATGGATATTTGGATAGCTTTGTATCCATGAGTTTTATCATTTGATGTATGCCTCCACACACACACAGCTATTCATTTTTTATTTTTGGTGTATATCTTGATTTTAAAGATCTGATTGAAATTAAAGTGGCTTGTAAAAGAAGTATACTCCTCAGGTCTTATTTATAGAATGAGAAGAGAATACATTTTTTTAATTATGTTTATAAGGTAAGGAAAGTAATTTTTTACATGAATGTATAATTTCACATTTCATTTATAATTATATTTATTTTGTTTTTATGAGGTATATTATATATTAAGTAGAAATAAAATAAGAAAGTTGTTGAATTTCAAGGAAAAATTATTGAAATTTAAAATAAAATATATTAAAAGTTACTTATAAATAGGATTAGAAAAGTAAATTAATTACAAATCACTTGAAAGGGGGGATTATGCTGCTTCACTGGTCAATTACTTAATTAGCCAGAAAAACGAGGCTCGAAAGCCGAACACATTACATTATTGCGTTCCTAACACCAAACGTGATTTGACTTTTTGTCTCAATTATTATTAATCACTCTCCCTGGAATTTTCATGATTCGTTTTTGTGGCCATGGTTATGCTTCTATCATGTGATCCACACCCTAACAAATGCAAGCATGCATCATTAAGCCGCAACATATAATTTCTTCATAATATATAATCCTCTCCAATTAAAAAAATTATGTTATATAAATTTAGAGTCGGGCACATAGACTAGAAAATAGTTAATAAATACCACCTCCGGTTCTTAATATAAGAACTAATTTGACTTTTAATTTGATCCTAAATATAAGACCCAATCCATTTTGTCTCTTATATTTATTTATTTTTTTCTAAAATAACCTTTATAGTAGTTGTACATGTTAAAAGTTCAATCAAATAGTAGTTTTAGCTAATAGTAATACATGATTAACAAAAGTATTTTAGGAAAAATAACATCTAATTATTACAAATAACTAATTTAATAAACTTTCTTAATCTACTCAAATTAGTCACTAGCTCTTATATTAAGGATTAGAGGTAGTAATATAAATTTACTAAAAAGATAACGTGAGATTTTTGTTTTTTGACGTTTTGGTTAAATTCATGGAACGTTTGGCAATACTTTTTGGGCTTAACATACATCTAACACCCCAAAGTATCTTTTCGAATGTACCTAGTACCCTAAAATATTTTAAAATGCATCCAACACCTTTAATTACTTTTAGGTGCGTCTAACACTTGAAGTATTTTTTATGCTTTGATGTTGGATGCATTAAAAAAATATTTTAGGGTGCTGGATGTACTTAAAAAATATTTTATAATACTAAATGCGCTCAAAAAAAAAATAAAGATACTAGATGCACTTGAAAAAATATTTTACCACAAAATACTTTAGGATATTAGGTATACTGAAAAAAATATTTCAAGATACTAGATACATCTTAACCATACTTTTCGTTTACATATAGGCTGGGACGTTTGGATCACGCGGTGCAATAAACTGTTAGGAGGCGTGAATACAAGTGAAATCCCTAATGCAACTAATATTCTGTTTAGAGCGTCCATGGATCAAGAATTTCCCAAGACTAAGAGTTGCGCTTCTATATATGGAGGCTCTTCAGAAAGGTTTTGTTAAAATGGAAGTGAATGGTTCTGTGCTCCTTGACAGAAGAAGTGATTGTGGTGGAGTCATTTGGGATAATAAAGATAGGTGGATTTATGGCTTAAGTTGCAAACTTATGGCGATCCTATCAGCCACTGCAAGGTTGATTGGAGATATTAATGGCCTTCATTATATTGTTGGTGTAAAGGCTTTCGGAAAATTGTCATTTTTTTTAATCTGATAGTTAGAGGCAACGATTGTAGTCATCCCTTTAGTCTTTAGAGATGTTGCAGATCAAATTAGATTACTCATAAATAAGGATTGGCAGGTCGTTTTTAGACATGCTCATAGAGAACATCTCACTTTAGCAAACTATATATTTAGCTAAATGTGCTCATAGGATAGAAGAAATTTTTTGTAGTCTTGATCAATTCTACCTCTTTCACAAAAAGCAGAAGCTTGATAAAGGAAATTAATACGAACTCTTGCTTTTACATCTTGCGTGTTTGAATATATACACTTTACTATTTAAAAAACAAAGACACATATCTAAAATGATGATTATTTTGGACCAGATAGATGGAGATAAACAAGTCTATGTACTATTAGAATCCAACAAAATTATTTTATTGAAATGCATATTATTACTTTCTCAGCTGTGGTCAGTTCAAGAGTAGATTTTTTCCCCTCCAATGATTGGGTTTTTTAAAATTATTATTAGTTTTTTTAAACTTTCAGCTAATTATCCATGTCCTGTTCTTTTATCAATCTTTATAAATTATATATATTATAATTATTACATTTTTATGTAAATAGTTCCGATGCTCTGCAAAAACACAAACCTTTACTAAACAAAAATTAACTCAGACCGCATCTAATAAAAGATGGGTGGGTCTTATTCTACAACCCAGCTACTAGACATTTTCTAATATTCATGAAACTACAAAACAGAGATACTTCTATTAACCACCTCTTATTAGATCTAGCTCTATAGCTACTTTTAATGCCTAATCTCAAACGTTTTTTGATCGTCTCTTCAAGAAAAATATAATTGACTAAGTTACTCCACGTTTCGCCACCTATATATCGTCTCCTACGATGAACCTAATTGTCCCGATTTTGCATATGGGCAATTGTTGAGTGTTATGTAACTTGCAACTATATATGGAATCATAGGAGAGAGCAAACATGTTGGTGACACACACACACACACACACATCTTTGTCCTTACCCTTATCTCTTCCGTTTTTAACAAATATAAATGCTTGAGTTTATAAAAAGAGAAGATCACATGGTGGGGACTAAGTAGTGATCATTTGGTAGCATAGAACTGTTTGAGTTTCGTATAACTGGAAAAAGAAATGGGACACACACACATATGAGGGAAGTTACAACCAAAAATGAGATCTGAACCGTTCCCTTGGTCTAACAGCGATCATAGTCAGAGAGGATAGGATGGGCCAACGGCCTATAGCCGCATGGCATAAATACTCTCTTACAAGTGGAAGGTCCCTCCTATAATTCAAGGGGGAAAAAAAACAGAGGAGATGGAAAAGGATCTTATCTGTTAAAAATGAGTATAATTGGCCAAGAAACGCCTACACTATTACGTACATACCTATAGGGAAGAAGGAAATTCTTCTTTTTTTGGGGTGAATTTTTAATTATTAAACAACCCACTATATCCTCAAAATGACAATGAACTCGGGTAGACTTGGAAAACTACAATAAAAGCTTGTTTGGTCTGCAACTAAACTCTTCATGATGTATTATATTTTTTAATTTGTTCATGATCTTTTGGGTGACACATTATGTGTGTGTCTACGCATATATAGGGCGTTGAGCCTCTATAAATAGTTAATTTCCAGTAAAGCGTTCATGAATTAATCCAAACTCGCGGATCACCATTATTGATTATTTCCAATTGTATTGAATCTCATACCTATACAGAGAGTTGAAGCTCATCTAAATTGCTTCAGTAATATAGCAATCTAATCTTATAGGAGCGCAGCTTTCTACATGTATATGTGGTAAATGCAAAGGATTAGATTTAAAGGTAGGTTTTTAAAATATTTGTATCATATTTTATAATAATGAATATATATAATTAATGGATAATTTATCCGTGTACTTATGGATGACAGGATGGCTTTTATTATAAAAGTATTTTTCTCATTTGTTTTTCGCTGTCACTACTATTAACGTTTGACCATTTAATTTTAAGGACAAATATATATATATAGGTAGGTAGTAAAAGTTATTTATTATACACGGGGGAACAGTAAAACTACCCAGAAGCACCATGAATTTTAATTCATTATAATATATCGATTATCATGATGTTAAGTATTGAAAAAACATTGTAAGTTAGCTGTCAAAAAGGGTCATAATCTATCTCGTTATAAGGACAATTATAATTGAGTTCTTCATAAGATTTGAATTGCTCTACTTGTAGAAACACAAGGAAAATTCGGGATCCAAAGTTGAATTAATCTTTTATGATCAATCCATGCGTAGTATATGTTCCCCCGTTTTTGGTTGCTAATTTTAGCTAGCCCTCGCATTAATTTGAATTAAATGATAAGACCAATGTTTGATTCAATGTAATAACAAGCACCCTAGAACTTGAAATGGAAATTATTATAATGTCAAGATTAATTCACTCCTCATGCATGTTTTGTCGTTAGTTATGTTAACTTTTATTCCATTCAAAGAAATTTCCATTCCGTTAGTACTGAATTAAAAAAAAATTAATAGCATGGTGGCCATTTGGATAATTTTTTATTCATGAGTTTATCATTTGTTGTATGTACACAAACATATTAATTTTTCATTTTTGGTGTCTATCTTAATTTGAAAGGTTTTATTGAAAGTGGCTTATACTTCCCCCAGTCTATAAAAAATTTATCAAAACCAAAACAATAATAGTTAAGACATTAAATCTGATCTATCTTAAATATTAAAAGTTTTTGTTTCAACTTTACTCATATTAGATGAGAATGTGAAGGACAGAAAAATTGCAATGATAAAATTGATAAATAAAGATTTTTTTGATAAGCAAATTGATAAATAAAAATTAATTATTCTTCAAATGACTAATATTTTGCATCAGACCATTCTTCTAAAAGCGATTTATATTGTCAACAGAATGGGGTAATAAAAATACTAAAATCGAAGGGAGTAAATATAAATTAGTTACAAATAACCTGGAAGGAGGAACAGGCTCGAAACACACGATATTGCGTTCCTGAAACCAAACATGTTCTGACTTTTTAGTCTCAATTATTATTAATCACTCTCCCTGCAATCTTAATGAGTCTTTTGGGTGTTCTCGCATGTGCTTCTCATTTCTCTCTACGTGATCCACACTCTAATCCGACACATACAACTCCTTCATAATAAATAATGCTCCCCAATTAACAAATTTACTCCAACCCGATTCTAAACATAAGAGTTAATTATATTTGTCATTTTGGTATTAAAAATAACATATCAATTCATTTAATTATCCTCCAATTTATTATTTTTTCTAATGTATTCATATTGAATTATTGATTGCATACATGTAAGGGGCTTCATCAATAAAGTAATGATCAAATGGGGTATTTTAAAAAAACCAATACACATTTATTGTTATAAGTAACTAAATTTGTTTATGTATATAAATTTTCTGACGCATTATTATCATTTTGGAGTCGCCCTCATATATAGACTCAAAAATTATTAAATAACCTAATATTTAACAAAAAAATGTAATATTTTTTTAAATACAATAATTAAATTATACACTTCTCTAAACCCGTTTCATTATTAAGCATAAAATTGTCAAAAAAAAAAAGACACTTTCATGATAATCCTAACTAACAATTACTTATTCTAAAAGCAAAGATGCTCGCGTAAAATAATGATTATTTTGGACCAGATGGAGAAAAGTATCCTAAGTATTTTCCTATGAACTGTTAGAATCCAATGACATTTTAAAATGCATATTATCACCTTCACTGCCGTGGTCGATTCAAGCTAAGTCTACTTTTTTTCCCTTTCACATTGCTGGGTCTTTTGTCGTTGTTGTTGTTTAACTTTTAGCTAGTTATCCATGTCCTCTTCTCTTCTGTCATCATTTATCTCTATATATTATATATAATATATATAATTACCACATTTATATTGGAGAGAATTGCAACAAAACCCGGAAAAAAAAACATAATTATTAAAAAGTCCTAACAACAACTGAACAACCTAAAATAACAAGTTTTAAAGTAGGAGATGATAATGTCTAACTCGTCATTAGGAATTTTTAGTAGTTATATTCCTTTCGAGATCTCATTGAAATTCTTCATGTTTACTATAGCGTGATCAAGAGACATATTATTGTAAGTAGTTCCTTTGCAACAAAACACAAACATTCACTAAACAAAAATCAACTTAGACCGCACCTAATAAAATCCTACTTAACATTTTCTGATAATCATGAAACTACAAAACAAAAATAACTCCATTAATTAATTACCCCTCCAACTACAATTAGTGCCTAATCTTTTAGATGTTCTTTTGAAAGCCTCTTCAAGAATTCATCAAAATCGTCACCTCTACCCACCATGCTAAGTCTAGCATATCTTGGGTCAGATCCAAATCGGGTTCCACCTCTAACAAGTATTTTCATCTTCTTTTCTAGGTAACTCTCACAATTTTCATCTTCCGTGCACTTCAACCATGCAAAAGCTACGGAAAAAAAAAAAAAAGCCCAACAAAAGAGATTAGAGCCAAAAAATATAAATGGCTGGAATGAGCAAAGGTATATATAATTTAGTAACAAAACGTACCAGGATATGTCTCAGTCGATTCATTAGTGAAGTTACAATAAACCCTTGGAAACTTTGGCAAACTGAAGCCACTATTTTGTTTGATGACTTCCCTCAGCATTTCCCACCTTTCCTTCATAAGGCGTCTACTATGCTCAAAGAACAACTCAGATTCTTTAGACCCAAGTTTGAAATTCTTATAGCTATCACAAAGAACTTCAATTATCTTGGCAACTCGAGTTTGAGATTCTTTCGACACTCCAATGGAGCTCATCTGTATAAACTTGGTCATCTTCTTCGCAATCTCTTTGTCCTTCACAATAGCCCACCTTCACAACAATATGAGCAACAAACCAAACACTCAACCCCTTCACAATAGTATGTATAGCATTCAACCATACATGATTCAGAAAGTGACTTACCCAATACGAGAACCAGCATGACCAGTGCATTTGGAGAAAGTGAAGAGCATAAGATCATGATTGGCCCTGTGAGTAATGGGAGTGTATTGAGGCCAATAATAAGCAAGATCATGAATCAGCTTCCCTTCAACTCCGCACTTTTTCTTATTCACCACAGGCCCTCTCATACAACCATCTGGGTTATTGGGAGACGTCACTACCTCAATATATGCTTCATTCTTATCATATTCCATTGCATCGCCACTCCATTTGTATATCCCTGAACGCAAAATATCTGTTTGATCTTGATACTCCTGCACACACACGTTTCAGTGTTTTTTGTTTTTCATAACCCAACCCTCGTGTTTAAAATATTAGAGCTTATTATTGAAGTTTTGAGATCGACCAACAAGAATAATATATATATATAATTAATCGAAGACCGACTCTCATGTTGACATTTTTTGCGTGTATAATTGCAAAATTCATGCACGTGTCTCGATGTGAATGTGTTAGTTGCATGTTTCCTATTATATATGGATAGTGTCTCCGAAAAAGTGTTTGTTAGTTTTGTTGTCTCTGCAAAGTTAGTGGCTTTCCGGTTTACTCACGATTTGTAACAATTTTTGTCAGCAGCACCAGTTATTAACACATAAATAAATCATTAATTATCGGATAAAGGTAAAATTTTAGTTCTGATCTTATTTCTCAGATGTACCCGGCATCTTTATTTATGTGTTATAATATGCACAAAAATAATAGTAGAGGAAAAAGAAACATCCATGATTAACTGAAGGATTTTGAATGAGAGAAAAGAGAAGCTTACCGAATAATAAGGAGCAGCAGCGACGACATTGATTTGGTCATCGGAGGAGGAGGAGGAAGAGAGAGCGAAGAGAGCTGCCTGAAAGAGTTGCGTGGAGCCATTTCCAACCACAACGTACCTATCGCTCGTCTCTGCGTTACCGACCAAAGCATGAAGCCTTTTAATGGCGTCTCTGAGCTCCGGCATCATAAACCAACACACGCTCCTCAGATCACTCAGATAACTCAGAAGCTCGCACCCCTTTATCTCCACCATGCACTCCTCGCTCATCTTCGTCCAGTAGGGCTTAAAAACCACTGGATCTCCTCTGCAGAATCACTCAGCACGATGAAGAATTAATCAAACCAGAAACTATATATACTATCAACGTATCACACACACAGACGCACACAGAGGTATAGATCTGAATTGATTTCTTACTGGTCGAGGTTGATGAAAGAGCTGGGGACAGAAGAGATGTTAGTGGAGGAGGCGAAGCCATTATTGTCTGTTTTGTTGTTGAGAGGAAGAGAAGGAAGATTTCGAAGCAGTGATGGAGTAGCGCTATGATAAAGGCTTGTTTGGTCTGCAATTAAGCTCTTCATGATGTATTATACTCTTTAATGATTAGTTTCTTGTCTTCTCGATCTGCTTGATGATCTTTTGGGTGATACTATGTTTGTGTTTGTGAGTAAGTGTGTGCGAGTGTGTGCGTGTATATATATATAGCGCTGTGCGTCTATATATAGTTAACATCCAAGTGAAGCGTTCGTGAATCCAAACGCGCGGATCATTGTATTATTGATTATTTCTAATTATATTGGAATCTTAAATCTATACAGAGAACTGACGCCTATATAAACTGCGTCAGTCATATATTTCATGGGATTGAGTTTTCCTTTATATAGCTGGCTAATCTTAGGAGCGCGACTTTCTACGTGTATGTGGTAAAATACAAAGGATTAGATTTAAAGGTAGTTTTTTAAAATATGTTTATCATTTTTTTTACAATGAATATATATTTAATGGATAATTTATCCGTATACTTAGGGGTAACAGGATCGCTTTATTTGGAAAACTAGTTTCTTTGTTTGTTTTTACTTTTTAGTGATATATATAAAATGAAATGAACCCACCGATTAATGTTAGAAATTTATTAACAAATAAACTATTCTGAAATTATAATGATAAATTTGATACCTCTAGATAGTTCATTGTCACTATTAACGTTTATCATTTGATTTTTAGGGCAGATATATGCAGTTAGTAACAATTTTAAGCGCAAGATGGAAATATGGTAAAGAGAAAAAATTGCAATGCATGAACAATATGCAATATTAATTATATAGTAGCCATAAATTTTAATTTATTACTCCCTGGTGTTAAATATAAGACCTACTTTGTAGTATAAATTACACTACAAGGTATGTCTTATATTTAGGATCAGAAAAGTATAATATATATTGATTATGATGTTAAATATTGAAAAAACATTGTATGTTACCTGTCATATAGGTTCATAATTTATCATGTTATAAGGACAATCATAATTGAGTTCTTGATAAGATTTGAATTGTTCCGCTCGTAGAAAAACACGGAAAATTCAGGATCCAAAGTTGAATTAATCTCTTAAGATCGATTCCCTTGTCTTTTGTTGCTATTTTTAACCTTCACATTACATGAATTGAATGATACGACCTATGTCTGGTTCAATGTGATAAGCACCTTATTATTTGAAATGGAAACTATTAATGTCAAGATTAATTCACTCTTCATGCATTTTTTGTCATTAATGATCCGTTAATTTTTATTCCATTGTATTCAAAGAAAGAACAATGTTAATCCTTAATTCAAAGAACACTACAACAAAATGTATTATTTACCTCTCTCGTTCATGTGTGCTCCTAAAAACAGAAGGGAAAAACCTACATATCCTCCTTTGTTATATAGGCTTCTCATTTGTTTAATATGAACAACCTTCTCATCTGTTTCAAAGAAACAAACAAGAAGATATAGGCTTCTTGTCTGTTTAATATGAACAGCCTTCTCGTCTGTTTCAAAGAAAAATAGACAAGAACTTCTCATCTGTTTAAGCAAAACAAACGGGAACTCTCGTCTATTCATATTAAACAGACGAGAAGGTAGCCACCTTCTCATCTGTTTTGGTAGAAACAGACATGAAGGCGGCTTTGTTTTAAAAAAAATTTGCCCTACCAGCTACCGTGAAACTCTTATACGTTTACCACCAAGCCCCAAGGGAACTCTGAAGCTCTCCCTCTCATTTCCGTCTTCTACCAACCGCGAATCTTTGAAACTTTCCCTCTCATTTCCGTTACAGCTCTCAAGGCCATCATTCTGCAACTCCTCACCATCGTTCTGCATGCTTTGAACAAAGAGGCTCAACACAGTAAAGTTAGCTCCAAATCATGAAGACAGCAATGTAGTTCACACGCAGCAGCAGCTCGTTGTCCTCCTCATCTCTCCAGGCCATGACACTCTAACTCAAAGGCAAGCCAGAAGAGTCTTTGTAGTGAAGGTAAGTTCAAGAGCAATGTTCTTCTTTTAGTTCTTTTATACGTATAAGTTAGTTTAATGTGTTGTGGGTTTGTGTAAGTTAAGGAATCTTGAGTTGGTTTGTAAGGTTGCAGTTTAAATTTTTATTGAAGAATTGTGTTGAAGAATTATATAACGGGTGGGAATCGTGCAAGCAAAAATGGCGCAACAACTTGGGATATATCCCAATGTGAGTAGTTTGAATTGAAGTTCTTTCATTAATGACAATTATTTTATATATGACCATTTCCTTGTGATTTGCGGTGTCCTAAGCAACAAGGGTCAACAAAATACGGATATTATATTATCTGTTATATGTTTAAAATTATTGAGAGTGGATGTACTTCAAAATTTGATGAGGTAAGTAAATATTTTTAGTTTTGTAATAGCTGTTGAATTTTTAAATTGAATTGTTACTAATTTGATTTTCTTCATGTGTTTAAATTTGTTCATTTATCAATTTACAGATTTTTAGTAATGACTACTCATACACCGTTGATGATATTGACTTTTTCAGAGACCTTTTGGCACAGCAACTGCTTCAAAAATAATGGTCTAGGGATTGATAAAGTTTATGTTTAGAGACAATAAGTTATCAATTTTGACTTTTGCAATTTGTTCTTTTTTATTAGTTAGTTAATGTGTTAATATATTGATGAAATCATAATAGTGATATATATGTTGGCTAAAAATATTGATTAGTTTAAATGTTAGACTATTTCAACTTGTTGGAAAATGGCTATTGTGGTTGTTGTGGCTGTATGGGAAGTGGTATTTGAGAAGTGAATTTTTTTTATTAAAAAAATAGCACATTCACTTCTATTTCAAGAAAACAATAGTAAATGAGAACTTTTTATTTCTGTTATGAAAAAACAGAAGTAAAAAAATCACATTTTTTACATCTGTTTTATATCAAAACAGACATAAATAATAATCCATTATTTACATCTGTTTTGACAAAAATAGAAGTAAAAAAGTGTTTTTACTTCTATTCGAAATAGACGTAAAAAAAGTATTTTTCTCCTCTATTCAAAACAGGAGTAAAAAGTAGGGTACTTTTTATGTCCTTCTTTTCATGTCTCCCCAAAACAGAAGTAAAAAGTCATTCAAAATAGAAGTAAAAAGTCTTCATTGTAGTAGTGGAAATTTCTATTCAGTTAAAAATACCACAGGATTTTTAAAAAAATTAATTGGTAGAATGGTGAGTATACTGCACACTTGGATAATTGTTTTATTCATGAATTTTATCGTTTGATGTATGCCGACGCATACGCAAACACATATGGACATATAGAGCGATTAATTTTTAATCTTTGGTGCCTATCTTAATTCAAAGATTTGAATGAATGTGGCTTATCATAAAAATATTCCCTTTGGTTCACAAGATAAATTGCTTCTAGAAA
>NW_021633321.1:0-27622 GCF_004799145.2 Neltuma alba | reverse complement strand
CATGAGCAAATAAAGTGGTTCAAGATTACTTTATGTGTGCTAAAAGCCCAAAACAGGTATATAAACATTAATTCACTGTGATTTTATCACTCAATGCCATCTCATAACATAATGAGGATGAATTGTGTGATTTACTAAACTTTAGTTGTGCATCAAGTCATCAGCTTACCATGTTTAGAAACAACTTTACTAAATTTTAATGGTGTTTCCCACTTACTGTGGGAGAAAAGGCACATGTACATTGGAACTAAATTAGTTTCCACACCAGCACGCAATCACATTAGCATGCCATGAACTAATAAATCCTGCAAACAAATTGGTTCGCTATAACGACTTTAATGTTATCCCAACTTTGAACTCTAATACAAAGATACTAAAATCATGGTGTATTAATTAGTTTCATTACATCAGAAATGCTATCTTCTCCGAGATGAAGTCTTCTGTTTTACCCATTCTAGTATTGAAATTTCAATTATCTAGAAAAAGAGAATTATTATAAATTTTTACGAGAAGGAAAAACCATCTTATTTGGAGTTTTCCTTCACCTAAAGGAGCAGACATTATGGACAACTAAGTAAGATAACTTTTGTTTCCTCTGTACATCGCAAGAAGGGTGAGTGACCAAGAAACTTAAAAGGGGTTGGAACAGACAGTGATATGCTTCATGGGATTGGCCACATCCTTGCCGCCAGCATGCCTCACGAATTCCTCTGGAGTCAGAAACTTGCCATGGCAGACACAGACGATGCTGACTTGGCCTCCCCTATAAGTATATAGAAAGCCCCGTATTCTCTTCCCGCCGGGGCCATCTCCGGTGGTAGTCACAGTCGGCATTTTGCTAAGGACTGCCAAATCTTCATATCTAAGACTGCAGGGTTCCAAAGGCCTAAGCTTAGGCCTTTTCGGTCGATTCTCCAGTCTGGTATCAGCAGGCCTTGGTGGCAAAACCCTAGCCATTGGTTTCGGATAAAACATGATCTCTTTGCCCCTGTTGGATGATGTCTGGAAGTTGGGATTGGCCCCAACTCCAGCCAAACCTCTCTGGCCTGTGTAGGGCATGCCATATGGACCATTAACGAACAAGCCTTTTAGAACAGAAAGAAAGAACAAAAGAAGTTCAGATTCAAATGAGTATGATAAAATGACAAAACAGTTGAGTGACAGTATTAAGAACTGTGGCAAAAAGAAAGTCTTAGTTACTTATCATCCAGAAAAACAAAATTACAAATTATTATAGTCAAGCAAATAAATAGTCTTTAAATGAAACACTGCAAGTCATAATTTAACTACAGCTATACATCATCAGATATTATCCACATACCACATGATTAGGTAGAAGAACACAAGATAGAACCACATAGAAGCATTCGTAATTTATTAATCTTGGACCAGTTGCAAATCTAGATGGGAAAATTATTATCCAGTTTTACTGTCATGAATATTAAGCCGTGTTTCAAATCATTATAGATAAATGATTCAGAGATACGTATTCAGTGCTAAGATATAAGCCTGCAGCATCCATGACAATTGTCTTCTAACAACTATAACAGTGATGTCTGTCCAAATTCCAGTAGTCCTGTTGGCGTGAGATTGGTTGTGTTTGGGCTAAGCCTGTAATTTAGTGACACCACCATGAGACTGCATTGGCTTAAGCGAGCATGTAGCCAGCCGATGGTGATGCTACTACCAGCAAAAACTGACAGACCACCTTGTAAAGCTCGAACATTTATCTGGACTAAGTGGAGAACATAATTTGTTTCCCAGACACATTGTTTGAAATTAGACTTGAACCCTTGCCCACTTGTTTTTATTTCAGCTCTAATAGATGAAGACAGGACAGCCAAACATTGAGTTTATAAAGGAAAAGCCAAACAATATGAAAATTATTGACATGAGATCCAGAGAGAGATTAAAAAGCTGTGCATATATATATATATATATATATATATATAAATTTTAATGTATCCTTATGAGGTGAGGAGAACCGGGGAGGAAGGTCCAATATAATGGAGGCTTGATAAAGGAACAGCAAAGAAAAACACATGCATATTCAGTGAATCTGATCATTTTAAGTGGTAACGATTGATAATCTAGGCTGGTCCAAACATATCAAGCAATGAACAGCATCAGACAACGTCAATAACATAAACATATTTGACAAGAAGAAGCATCAGACAAAGAGGTTGAAACCTTGCTGTCCTTTTTTCTCACAACTACTAAACTACTCACCTTCATGGGTCCTATAATGACTTGTTACTTGTATTACTGCTCACAGAAAAATGATAGAGAATTCTGAGATCTAACAGAATTTCTAAACTTGCTTATTAGTTAATTAGCATGCTTGTAATTAAAAATACATTACAATGCCTCTTATGTTATCTTAACAAGATATGGATCTTCTTTCCTCTCAGGGAGAAGCTTCTATAAACATATATTGCTTAGATTGGAGTTGGGTAGTAGGCTTTACAATCAATTGGTGATATTTTCCATTGTCGTTTCTTTAGTTGTCATGCTGCCACATACAATCAATCTTACACAACACACTTATGAGACTTACTAGTAGATGCTTTGTCGATGACCTGTCACCTTTAGATTCATCGTATCATGCATGTTGCAACACATCCCTTGTCACGTTTAAGTAGTATCCACGGTGGCAACGGGTATCTTTTACAGTAATATTCTCGGAAAAACGACATAAATAATGCTTTCATGCACCCTATACCTCCGGAGCGAAGCAAGAGATTCTATTTTAATTCATCAAATTTATTTTCTCCCTATTTAACTCTTTTCAGCACTACTCACCATCACCAATATCAAAAGGATCCGACTTGAACATAGTTGCGCAAAAACTTAATGATCATAAATTAGCTAAAATTCACTTAGGAAAGAAGAATGACATAAAGAAGAAGAGGAATATAAAGCGTTCAAAAACAAAAATCGACGTATTCTTTGACCACTCAATTGCAACTCAAACCATAAGTATTAAGAGCCAAGCAATTTTGTGCCAAAAAAACAGTCAAGCAATTAATTCTTAATCAACCCTGACAGCGGAGGAACAAAAAACTAATTCGGAAATATACGTATACAAGGATGTTAAGCCACAAAAAAAAAAAAGGCATCACCATATATGATACAGTCAGCTTACCGCGATGATGGGGCACATTTATATATATATATATATATATATATATATATATTATCATTCCAGAAGCATTTCTTCTCATTTTGCGTGTTCGGCAATAATTAGAAGACTAATGTCAAACTTAATTTGATTACCAATCAATCAAACCAGAAACATAGTAAAGAAAATGAAGTTACCTTCATGCTTTGATGAAGCCACGGAAGGATTTTCCAGTATCGTGAGCTTGACAGCGGCAGGAGAAGTTGCAGGAACCTTTGAAGCACCAACAGCCGCACCAAACTTTCTCGCCGCCGCAGCCTCCGCCGCTTTCCTCATCCGCTCTTGGAGCCATCTCCTCCCAGTCTCAGCCCTTCTCATCGTCTGCAAATCCCCAAACCTCAGAAGAGCCCTCTCAGCCTCCACGGGAAGGGAAGAGGACCTATACAAAGAATTAGAGGAATTCCAACGAACCCCATTATCAGCCATGAGGGTGAGATCTCCAGGAATGGTTGACGACCTCGTCAAAGGCACTTCTTCTGCATTTTGACTATAGAACCCATCCATAGAAAGATCGAGGGAAAGGTTTAATTGTTTCACATTGTGGGATGACTCAGAGTTGGCTGGCTTCTCGGGAAAGAATCGGTGAAGAAAATGCGGAGTAGTTTTGCCTTCTCGCTTGAAGAAATCAATCTGTTCCACCCGAGTTTCCTGGGTTGCCGACTCCATCGAAATCGAAGCGAAAGGTGACAACTTTTTGACAATAACGGCTCCCTGCGAGAAACAGATGTACAGAAGTTAGACACAAGAATTTGGATTGTCCCCTTAAAATCATTTCAAAAAACAAAAAAAACTCCACACCCACTTCCCCAAGAGTTAATGGCGATCAAATACAGAGAAAATGTACGAGGAAAGAGGGGAAGAAGCTCAAATTTGGTTGCAATCCTAAGTTCTACGAACAAAATATTTATACTAGTAAAAAGAGAATCAAAACTGTGGATGCAGGCCAGCTCAGGGGGCTGTTACGATGAAAACTGCGGCACCAGAGAAAGGAAAGATAATGAAACGAAGGAGAAACGCAGAGGAAAAAAGATAGAGATAAAGAAGGGTGGACCTGAATGAGAAGATCATACACAGTTGCTTTCTTCTGCATGTTGTTGGTATATAGTGAACAGTGTGACAACGCACTTCCAAAATTCCACGTGGTGATCAGAGGGAAGAGAGAGAAAGAGAGGTTTGAATCGCCAGAGATTAAGAATAAGAAAGCCCTTTTGCTCTGGCGCGACCTCTCTTGCCAGCTTCTCGCCTCGGCGCTGCGAGTAGGAGCAACTCGAAGCAACAGTGGTCGGACACTTGTTTCATGAGCCTGGCTGCGTCATGAGCCATGGGACTGTCATGTAATTTCGAAAGAAGTTTGGGGTACTAATCAGTTTTGAAAAAAAAGTGACAGATAGTGTTTGTTTTGCTTTAAATGTCATTTGGATCCTTCTCCCACTTCCCCGGCGGGATCGCTCACTCGCCGCGTCGTCTTCACAATCCGATTACACTTCAATTCATTATGCAGCGTGCATTTTGATATTCTTTCTCTTTTTTTTTTTTAAATAAAAAATTATTTATTTACCTTATTATTTGTTTTAAAAAAATTAATATAGTTATCTATAATTAGCGTTTTTATTTTGATTCTGAGTATAATTAGTTTAATTTACTTATTTGTAACATGTTAAGTTTTTGTCATCGATGGTGAATCATGTTGACCAAACTGAAGCATCTTATTTTGCATCCAAATTTACCATCAAATAAAAATGGTACAGATATCTTCATTAAATTATTCAGTTAACATTTTAAGAAAATATCCTAAAAGTGTTTCATATATTGCTTTTCTCACCTCTTACAATCTCTATATTATAATGTGAGATCTCATCAAAGTAAACAAAAGCATCAAGAATATACTAAATGCTATCATGGAAAAATTATCAAAGCTAAAACTAGCATGACTGACTCATGATATTCTTTCACTTTTCATACTATAAAAAATACTCTTTTGGTCCTTAATATAAGACCCATTTAACTAATTTGATTAGATTAAGGAAGTTAGGTAAGGTAGTTAATTATAAGAAATATGACATGTTTTTCCTAAAACACCATAATCATCTTTTTTAATACCCTCTCTCCCTCTTTTACTTGATTATGATTGAGAGAGTATCCATAGGGGTAATTTAGAGAAAATTAAAAAATATGATAAATTGGTCTTATATTTAGGACCAAAACCAACTCAATAATTGGGTCCTATATTAAGGACCGGAGGAGTATCATTTAAAAAATATCATATATATATACTCCTCCGGTCCTTAATATAGGACCCAATTCTTAAGTTAGTTTGGTCCTAAATATAAGATCCATTTCTCATATTTATCAATTTTCTCTAAATTACCCTTATAGATACTCCCTCAACCATAATCAAATAGAAGAGGGAGAAGGGTATTAAAAAAGATGATTATAGTGTTTTAAGAAAATGTGTCACTTTTCTTATAATTAACTAACTTACCTAACTTCCTTAATCTAATCAAATTAGTTAAATGGGTTTTATATTAAGGATTGGAGGAGTATTAAAAGTCATAAAGTTGGTGTAAGAAATTATTGTCAACATAACAAGACAGGTCATAATCAAATAGATATATGTTGAAAATTGAAAATAGTTGAATGAATTTAAAAAATTATCAATAGCAAGTTGTCCTGACGACTATGTTGTCCATTAAAATTTATCAATGGCAAATTGTCTTAGTTACTTCCTATTATATTTTGATGATATTTCGAATTTGAATCTAGTGTTAATATGTTTATTTAAATAACTAACTTAAATTGATTATAATTAAAAAAAAAGGAATGAATTTAAATACAATATGAATGTGCATCACAGAAAAGAGGAGATTTGGATTATATAGAAGTTTGGCATCTGCAGCATTAAAGAGGCAAATGACACCAAACTGGCTTCCCAATGAAAATAATCGGTGTTCATTTTCCTCTTCTCCATTTCAGTACACACGTGTCCATGAAATTGTTACAATGCTTCTACTTCTAGAAGAAATATTATTCAAAAACTGTATTTTGCATATGCAGCCTTAAATCTGGAAAACCTGGTTCAGATGTTATCAGATATTAAAGTATAAGATCTAGTTTGTAATATAATTTATATTAGAAACTAAATTATATATTTAGGACCAAATATAGTATTTATTACTAAACTCTATTTTTTTTTACTTTAAGATCATCTTATAGTAAGCATTTCCCTTGGCTTAACATAATTTTGGTCTTTTAAGTTTACACAAATTTTGATTTTAGTTCATCAAGTTTCAAAACGATAGTTAGGTTTTGATTCATCATAAAACAAATTAATTTATGTTGTTATTAAATTATTGACATCAATATTTTAAATGAAAAGAAATTTAGGGAACTAAAACCAAAAAATAAAAATTAAGATAATTTTTTTAAAAAAAATTGTATTAACCTAGTGTGTGGTGTGTGGTCTGATTTAGGCTTGGCTCCATGAGCAGCCTATATTAAGATTTATGGGGTGGTGTTTGGAGGAAAGATAGGGTAACTTTGGTTTTATCAATTACTCTTTTATTTTATTTGGCTTAATTCGAGGCTATCAATCCTCAAGGGGAGGCCTTTATAATATTTGGAGCAATTTTAATTACTAACCGCTTGACCATAGTTGAAATGATAACGGGAGCCAGATAATGTCATGTATCGTTAAAGGTTTAAATGCTCCTGATGTAAACAAAAACATTACTCCTCTGGTCTTATTTATAGGGTAGAGAGAAAAAGTTTATTTTGATCCTATTTATAAATCATTTTATTAAATTTTTATCATGAATATACGATATTATCTTTTATTTATTATAGTGTTGATAGTCATTTATTTTGAAAGGTGTGTATATTAAATAGGGGTAAAGTTGAAAAGTCGTTATATTTTAATGAAGAGTTAATATAGTTTAAGATTTTCTTTAGTCTATGTGAAACATGTTGGAAATAACTTATAAATAGGATCAGGGGAGTATTATGTAATAACATGAGGTAATTAACCCCCCCCCCCAAAAAAAAATCAAGAAGACACGTCGCTCAGTGATAATAAATATTGAAAAATTTGTTAAAGACACTTAAATACACAAATATAGAGTATAAAATAGGAAAATATAAACGCTATACGTTTAATCATATTTTGTTCTTTTTTTTTTTTGCCTGACATATTTTGTTCTTAATCCTTATCATTTATTTCCTGATTTTTCATCACCTTCTGTATTTGTTTTGTCTGAAACATTAGTGCTTTTGGTTTGAAATATGCTCCCTCCGGTTCAAAATATAAGTTGAACTTTATCGATTTATGTTTATCAAGAAATAAATTAAAATTAATTTAAAACAATAAATATGTAAGGCATATATTTGTTTTTCCTAATATACCCTTATTAATGAAGAGAATAAGTAAAAGATGCAATAAATGAATTAAAGAGGAAAGAGAATATATAAGAGTAAAATTGAAACAAGCTCATTAGATGTTTGAACTAAAGTGAATATTATCTTATAAAAAAAACTAATCCTTTTAAGAAAGTTTATTTTATATTTTGAATCGGAGGTAGTATTAAAGAGACTAAGCTTTGATTTTAATAGTATCAAGTTTGTTGAGACAAACTTAATGAAGCAAATTAAAAGGAGAACCACCAAAATACCACTCTTATGCTTATTATTTGTTACTTGTAGGGAGAGATTTTGGCTTTTTTGATTTGTCACTTGTACTTTTTATAATGTTTTATTTTCAATTCTGTCCTGTTGAATTATAATAAAGGTGAAGAGAGAGGGTATGTGTGAGTAAAAATATATTAGTATTTAATGTTATACTTAATAAGGACAAAAGTGAAGGATTACGCATATTTAATACTCTTCTTGGTATGTTAAAAACTCCTACAAGTAACAGATAATAAGGATATGAGTGGTAAACCAGACGGACTAAATAGAAAGCATAATTGAAGAACGTGGGAGAGCGGAAGCACACTGGAAAGGAAGTGATGTTGATGGAATCGGTTGAAGGAAATGGCCAAGAAGGAGCAGCAATGACAAGAAGAACAAGGAAGGTATGGGAGAGAGAGTTTGGAGGGCATTTCAACTTTTGCAATAAAAGTTTTATTTTTCAGTGGAATATTCATTATCACATCAAACATATTCGCAACGATTCATATTCCATTCATTATCATCACTTTTGGCAACCAGAGTTCCCACAAGAAACAACACACACACACGTAATGCCGAACTACCCCTCTAAAGTTTATAGCTTACATTAAACGTAAAGATATCTTTTATGTGCTTATATTTTTGTTCATTGTCAATCTGCCCTATTAAATCTTCCGAGTTCATAGAGGTGGTCTTAAGAAGGAAATTACGTGGCTACGAAACCAAACAAAAAGAAACATTTTGGAAACAACTGGAAACGAAAATGACATGGCAAAAGAGATTGAGAGAGAGAGAGAGAGAGAGAGAGAGATAATATTCATTTTGAAAATAGCAAAAAAAAAACATGAGTCTGCCAAAACACTCGTGTATGGGCCGAGTAAGCCTCCTAATTATAAATTTATGACTAATATACCGTTGAATGATTGCAACATGCAAATCTGAACCCTCAACTTCCGCCTATTTAACCACAGGGTAAATTATTGTCCCCTTTCCTCAACAAGGGAAAAATGTTGTGGTCTTTTGCTTGCTTTCCTGCTAACCACAAAAAGTAAAAGAGGGAAAAAAAAAAAAAAAACCCATCAACTAGTTTCTCTTCACCAATGATCGTGCTTAGGTTGATGGTTGAGAACTATGCCCTTCCCCCGCCTTGCCGGCTGCCTCGTCCACTTCCATTTTGGCCTAAAGAACTGTCTCCTTTCTGTCCAGCTGAACCCTTAGGCCGCCCAGAAAACTCTCCCTGGTTTCTGAATTCACCTCTTCCATAACCTCGGCCACTGCTGAATTTCCCTCGGCCCCTAAAGCTCTCATTTCTGAAGCTACCTCTTCCTGAAGGATACCTTCCTCTCCCACTGCTACCGCTGACTGGAATAGGATTACATGAAAATAACAAAATCAGCCTCTATCTCAACCGTAATCCAACCCCTCATAAGATATAATTTCTTTGCGTCAAACAGTTTACCTCGTGTAGTCGTTCTTTTTTCCTCAATAGCAGCTTGCCGACCACCAATGGTCACATGGGCCGCCTAAAATGAATTTCAGCCAGGTTTATTAGTTGGAGCATCAGCAAATCATGACATTCAATGATAGAAAAATGCAGATGCATCATGAAGACACTTCAGAACAATCTAAATTCTGCCAGTACGCAAACTGTGATTCAATTCCAAATTTACATCACTCCTTATTTCAGTTGATGGGCTTTCTATTCTAGAGAAATAGCAATTCAAAGTTATATGGTCTTCAATTTTGTTTCATTGCCCTACTTTGCTACTGATAAAGCTCATGTGGCCATTACAACCAAACTTTACAACAAATTCGAGATACTCCAAAACAGGGGACAAGATATAAATCCATCTATTCCGCATTGGATAGGAGGACATCCCAGTAAATTTAAACGCAAATAGCATTCCCTTTTTGGGTAGAGAGAGAGGAGAGAGAAGAGGAAGGGGGTCTCAGTTAACATTCAACATACAAAACTGCAAAAGTCTAAGATATATACACGGTACAACAAGCATTAAGATCAGCTATCTAGAGGCCAAAATTACTCTAGGGGTTTTATGAGTAAAATAGATCACTAAGTTGACTTATTTCCCATTCTCTCACTCATCTCCTTCCACATGGCATATATATGCCAGTCAACAGTTATCAGAAGTTGTTCTGCATCATCACTGCCATTATGTGTCATGAGCACTCAATCATATGCCCAGTATCTTCTACGTATAAAGCATTCCCCAAAGTATGCCCTGTTCCCACTAACACTGTCACTAAAATTCACCACAGTACCAGGTATTCAGCGGTTCAAGACAATGAGGACTAAATGTGAAACATTTTGGCGGGTAGAACAAGAAATTTAATTGCAGAAAGACGGCCACTCAAAAACTGAAAAAGAGGAGAACGAAATGAAACGGCAACCTTGAAAGGTTATCATCAAATACAAATCAACCAGCAGGGCCGTTGATCAGAACTAAAACACAGGGCTCTATGGACAAAGACCAAACAAGTGAGAAAATAGACATCTAGCATCATATAAAAGACATCACCAGTGACTTAACCAATGAACTCCCTATCATTCAGGTGAATCAATCATAGACATGTCAGTTCAGTTACACACAAGTCAGACCTTTATATCTGCCACACACGAAAGTGAAAGTAAAGCTAGCTTGCTAAACATTCCCAGCAAATTTTCCACTCCGATAAGCATAAAAACAATCCCATTTGCAAAGTACATTTCGGTGTTACTTCAGCTGGATTTCCAGAAAGGACTTCCAGTTATGAATGAGGTATGCAGACTTCACCAATAAGGAAGAATTCAAGGTCACGATGTTTTCACCTCGAACCTTTGACAATCAAACAGTCATTCATCACATTTCTTTAAACAATTTAGGTTTTTAGTATTCCACCCCCATAGTGACTCCTAATAGAAGCTGGAATTTAGGAATCATGGACACAACATTAACCCAAACTGCAAAGCAAAGCTAACCTGTACAAGTAACACTACACATAAAGCACTCTAAAAGTTAGAATTAGAACTTGATTAGCAAATCCTATGACTGCCCATAAACAGACACCTATTAGCAGTTTCTGTTGATATAAAACTATAATCTCAGCAGTTTAACAGAACAAGCTGTACCTCAAGTGCACTCTGCATGGAACTCAATTCTTCAAATTCAACAAATCCAAAACAGAACCCCTGCTGCAAGAGAAATCAGTAACTACTAAGCTTGCCTTTAGATAATTCACAGGTTTTTAGAGTGCAGAAAAATAATATTTATGCACCTTGCTACTTCTAACTTGAATTCCATCATGCTTAATAGGTCCAAATTTCTTAAACACCTCCTCAAGTTGTTCAACTGTTGCATTAAATGGCAAATTCCGTACATATATCGAGTGACCTTCAGCTGTAAAATAAAGTGGAAGTCAACTTATTGTTGAACTGAAATTTAAAGCACTGGTATGTATCAATGAATCTCGAATAATTATTCCACTCTGCTGATCCTTTTTCCCACTATGACTGTTTCATTCTTTTTCACTCACAAATCTTAATAAAGATGAACAATAAGTCAACAAGGACGGCATGTGTCTTTAAATTGCATCTAACTTGTCTACATAAAATAGCTCTCAATCATGCCAACAAGCTCCAGTATATACCTTCTTCATGAACATAACCACTTTCAGGAGCACTATCATTATTAGGAGCTGGTGCCTCAGGTCCAGGAGTAGGTTTGGCGGCAGCAGGCCATTGCTGACTTGGTTTTGCAGATGCCGCTCTTACAGTTCGGCTTGGAACATAGACAGGACCAGGTGCTGCATGACTTTTCATTACCTTCACCTAAATGTCACAAACCATTAACAAATGTAAGAGATGAATTAGAACCACAAAAAAGGAAACTGAATAGGGATTCTCTCACAATTGATGCATAAGATTTTCTTGGTGCATCATCCTGGGCTGCTGGAGTTGAATCAACACTTGCAACAATATTGCTTTGATTCAGTTCAGTAGAGGGTTCAACAACCTCTTCATCAATAACTGATCCTTCCCCCTCATTGTCCAAAGGTTCATCAACTTCAGCGCCATTATGAATGCATTCCACCTCTACAGAAGGTGCAGGGTCTGCCACATGTTGTTCAGGAGCATATACAACCTCTAGAAACATGAAACAGTCAATTATCAATTTCATGCTTTACTGAAAACAAAAACTATGTAATACGCATAACAAAAAATCACACTAACCTGCTTCTGGCACAGGAACTTTCTCAGTGTTTTCGTTGATGGTTTCTGAGACAGGATTTGATTGCAATGTGTCTTTATCCTCAATATACCTAAATACATCATTTAAGACGTAATAGCCTTTGTCCTGTGGAGCTAGAAAGAATGTCTGCGTGAACTTCCTTGTCACACCATCCTTTCCAGTTAAGCACCCAGTAACTAAAACTATCACGCCCTTATCATATGACTCCTGAGCATCTGCAGTTTTTATTTCTGCTGTGTAGTCTTCATAGTTAAGGGACAGAATTTTTTCATTTATTGCCTGCTCCAATTAATGCGTTGGAATTAAAGCAAATCAAGTTGTGTTAATATATGCAAGAGATCGAACTTCCTCAAAGCATGCACAAACAAGACAATAAGAAAAATATTTAAGTTTGAGGGCCAATTGCACAACTATGACGATGGTTTTGAATCTGGTCATAAAAAATGAAAAGGCAGGAATTATCCTTGTAAATATGCTCACGGAAGAATTAATGAAGTGAAAAGGATATAAACAAGATGATGCTTAGTTATTCCTCCACGAAATTCTTCAAACAGTTACAGAAAAACCCACCTTAAGGTTGGTTGACAGACTGCAGCTAATAGCATATGTTATAAATTTACAAATTTTTAATGGTTTGGATGGGCTGGATAAAGTCATGGAAGGATGGGATGAATAATGGCTCAAGTTTTCCACCTCTTCTATCAATGTAAAGAACTTAATTATCATGTAATTGCTATCAATGTAAACCATTAAATTTACAAATTTTTAATGGTTTGGATTGGGCAGGATAAAGTCATGGAAAGATAGGATGAATAATGGCTCAAGTTTTCCACCCCTTCTATCAATGTAAAGAACTTGATTATTACGTAATTGCCAGCTTATTCTGATGCTAAAAAAATTATAATACATAGATGCAAAGCAGTAATCTGGTCTGAGTTTCATGCTTAATGATCATCACAATTAACCTTCTGCTGAACTTACTTGCATAGTTGTCACTGTTGACATCACTCCATTGCCATCTGTTCGACTTAAGAAACTTGAATCCTGATAAAACCTGTGCACCAAGTTTGGGGATTGATGCAGAATATGATAATATTGCTCCACAAAGGCATTGCCAACTACTTCAGCACTAGGGGGAGAGGCAGGGGTGGCTTCCTGCATTGCCATCTAAGAAAGTACAAGCAAAAGAACTCATTAACCATGGATTAGCTTTACCTCTGGAAAGAAAAAGAAGATTATTTCAGCTTGACACCCTGCTCTGCCCCATCTCAAATCGACAAAAGAAAAGAGAACCAAGCTAGTCATTTCACATGAAAGACTTAAAAAAGTTGTTTAATGGGAATCAATGGTAAATCATCAAAACAAAACCTCCAAATACAATAGGAATAATACATCTAACACGGATTATAAAGAGAAAGGCAGATGAACTCAAAAATTGTCGATTGCAAAAGCCACAGCTCCCTCAAAAATGATTTCTTGGCAATCACAAATGTGGAATGCGTAGCTTAATCACTTAAGCAGACTATGAAGGGGACCAACATTTACCATTGACTTCCACCCTCAGTCCGGAACAGCTCAGTTTTTTTCCCCCCTTTCTCCTTTTGGGTAGCTAACTGATCCAGATGATTGCCTAAAATCAATGCCCAGTCCATACTTCAAGTGTCATAAGTAAAGGCTTCCTGAGCAGAATCTCATTACTTAGCCCAAGTTGCGGGCAAAATACCCACAGTTAAGCAACATTAATGGACCATGGAAGCAGTATGGTCATTTCAGACAAACAGGATTCAAGTTTAGAATGCATCAGACCATGAGACCTAGTACACGAAGGCGGTAAAAATACGAGTTTGCCGAACGGGTACTGACCTAGAGAAGAATGTCGAAAGAGGCAAGAAAAATGTAATTTTATGCAAAATTGTGAGTGGACACCGGTAAATCATCACAATAAGAAAAACCCAGTAAAACCCTTCAAGCAAATCAGATTATATTGACAGATCAATCAGCAAGTAAGCTACAGAACCAAATTACAGACCCGAATAAGCGTATCTGACTAAATCACAAAGAATATATTAAAGAGGAGCGCGAGTACCTGCTTGGAAACGATTTAAAGCGACGAGAGAAAAGAGATCTGAACTCTGCAAGTGAAAGGGAACAACAGAGGCTTAAAAAACGCGAAGGAAGTGAGAGACACAGGAAAGATTCGGAAGCTTTCGTGCTCGGAGATCACAAAAGAAGACTCCGCTTTCCTTTTCTGTGAGATGCCCATTGCCCATTATGACGTATTATTTTAGTTTATTCGCTTTGTGTTGTTCCAAATCTATAAATTAAAAAAATACAAAATTTACTTTTAACGTATGGCTTGACCATCTCTGTCTGCTTAGACAATTGCAAGGAAACTACTATACACCAACCAAACAATTTCACATTTAAGCATAGAAATCTTGCCAATCAAGACATTGAATAAATTATATACTAGTTAAGGAAGTCAGAGAATGAGTAGCTAAAGGCAATAAAATTGGAGGTCCGCTTGATTTTGACAACCAAATATGCATATCACATTATTTTTCTCTCAGTTGTGTTTTTAAAAAAGAAATTCATGCATCTACAGTAGAATCGAACCTTCGCATTTCAAAAATTTAAACGAGATTTTTAATGTTATTGGGCTAACTTGTACTTTAATATGTTAGTGTCTTATTTTTTGACCTCAAAAAGAAAATCATGACTTTATAGCCAAGACACGCCTCACACTAAGTTAGAAAGATTTTGTCTGAAAAGTATGGTACGGAATTATAAATAGGTTCCGATAAGTTATTATCCTTTGCCTGGATATCATATCTTTATCTTTATCTTTATCTTTAATATAATTATTTCGTCGTACCATTGTTTTGTCTATTATTTATTCATTTTTTTATGACAATCGGAGTTCAGGAAAAGAACAAGACGCAATTAGGTGCACGTGTTATATATGGGACTTCCCAATATGTCTTTGTAAGGCGTCACAAATTTATTATTTGTTTATTTCAAAAGAATATTTACAAATATATATTTTAAAAATTAATATAGATAACTTTTCCCCCAGCAATATGGATAACTGATCCATAAATGGGAAAATGATTTATACATTATACATTAAAATAAAGTAGTATTTCATATTTCACGTACATGGCCATAGCCACTGGCTAGTGGCCAGTCACCCCTCGCTCGCGAAGCTTCCTTCCTTAATGTCGGCCCACTTGTGATGGTTAAGCTTAAGCCCACATGCACTTCTCTTCAAATTTCAAAACCTGAAGGGCTTCAGGAAGAAGACATGGAATTGATGAGGTCGGCATTGCTCTCCTGTGCCTGAGCCTGAAATCGCCACTGACATCAAATATTACGTACGCTTTGCGATCAGCGTCGGAATTGTCCTTTTCTATGTCAGAGACCTCCTTGAAGAAGCTAGGCCCAAGCGGAGAAAACGATGAAGTAAAAGACCTTTGACGTCTTGGACCTCCCCACTTTTGTTTATCTGATTGCTGAGGTCGATGAGGACAAGAACGCTTGTGTTGGAGCTTATCGGACTTAATTAGGTGAGCAATTAACGCTGGTTCTTTCCGAAGTTACGTTGAGTAATTCACACCATTATAAAGCTTAGAAAAACACCTTCGTTTGGTCGAAAATGAGTATTTTCACGTCTGGTTATACGTAGAGTTACACTTTCACAAAACTCTTTTCATTAAAGTTTAGGACTTCCATTACATTTTAAAGTTAATCATCTGAAGCCTTAATTTTCGTGGATGGGGGTTGTCTTCAAGATTCTGTTTTTTGGACATCTATTCGTCTGGGGTAAATAACTTCAACTGGGTGTGAATCGGAGACAGAAATACAACCCTTCCAGTGGCAGGCAGATACTTTTGAGTTTTGAGGACATGTTACATGAATAATCATCTCATCCATTGATCAAGTACCATTATTTCTTTGGTGCTGATTTTTCCCAGAATCTGGTGTTGAGATTTTGCGAAAGACCTGAGTCAAAAGGCTGCAAGGTACACAAGGCAGTTGTAAGGCAGTTTCAGTAGAGTTTAGGACTTCCATTACATTTTAAAGTTAATCATCTGAAGCCTTAATTTTCGTGGATGGGGGTTGTCTTCAAGATTCTGTTTTTTGGACATCTATTCGTCTGGGGTAAATAACTTCAACTGGGTGTGAATCGGAGACAGAAATACAACCCTTCCAGTGGCAGGCAGATACTTTTGAGTTTTGAGGACATGTTACATGAATAATCATCTCATCCATTGATCAAGTACCATTATTTCTTTGGTGCTGATTTTTCCCAGAATCTGGTGTTGAGATTTTGCGAAAGACCTGAGTCAAAAGGCTGCAAGGTACACAAGGCAGTTGTAAGGCAGTTTCAGTAGAGTTTAGGACTTCCATTACATTTTAAAGTTAATCATCTGAAGCCTTAATTTTCGTGGATGGGGGTTGTCTTCAAGATTCTGTTTTTTGGACATCTATTCGTCTGGGGTAAATAACTTCAACTGGGTGTGAATCGGAGACAGAAATACAACTCTTCCAGTGGGAGGCATATACTTTTGAGTTTTGAGGACATGTTACATGAATAATCATCTCATCCATTGATCAAGTACCATTATTTCTTTGGTGCTGATTTTTCCCAGAATCTGGTGTTGAGATTTTGCGAAAGACCTGAGTCAAAACGCTGCAAGGTACATAGAGTAAGGCAGTAGTAAGGCAGTTTCGGGCTTTTGGTTGCTTGACGAGGGCCATGCATGCGGCAGAGTGCAGTCAATGAATTCTTCTGACTTGTGACAAAAAACTTATGAATTTTTGTGGGAGTCGAATGTGGTCTGCTGGCTTAACAAACTTCAACATCCTTTGAGCAGTTTCTTGATTCGTCAACCAAGGAGCTATTACCTGTGAGATTTCAAGGAGCTATTCTGTGGTTTTGGCTCTGATGGAGTTGAATCCAACCTTTCATAGCTTAGCTTTCTCCTTAGGTTTAAGTATTTTCTGTAAAGCTTTCACAGATTTGGTGTTTCCATTGTGAACTACTTGGATTGATGCTTTCTGCCTTTTAAGTTGATGCCATCGCTTTCTTATAGTTTCGTCTCCACGCATGTTATTGATCTTTTGCTTCCGTTAGCAATTAGTATAGCCAAATAAAAACAGTGGCATATATTAAAAAAGTTGTTGTTCTGTGCCATCTGAATGAGTTCTTGGTAGTTCATGCTGTTCATCTGAAAATTGTCAACTTGATTATTTTATTTTCATTCGTTCGAAGCGCTCGCTTTCTTTATCTTAAGATCCTTCGAGGTTCCAAAGTTGTAATCCAAGTTTGTAATTTGCACATCGCATAGTTCTCATCATATGACTGTTTCTCATAAATATTGATATACTATATCTGGTTCTTAATATAAAAGCTAGTTGATTAATTTGATGAGTAGATTAATAAAGTTTGTTAAGTTAGTTATTTGCAATAAATATATGTTATTTTTTCTAAAATACCTTTACTAATTATTTGTATTGACTAGAGTTACTATTTGATGAAACATTTAACATATGTAGTTACTACAACATTACTTTGAAAAAAATATATAAATATGAGAGATAAAGTAGATTGGGGTTTTATATCAAAATAAATGTCAAATTAATTCTTATATTAAGGAAGGTGGTATACACCAAATTTAAGTGCACTAAGACAAAAAAGATGGGCACTTTTCTTGTTTAAGGTGGAAATGCCATTCTTGTGGTATGATGTTCTTATAAAACAACGAAAGACCAAAGATAGATTCTGATACTGGATATCATATAACTGTAAAAGATTAACAGTTTATCATATCAGTATGGAGATGAACTTCTTGTTCTCATGTTTTTCATGCTGTTTTAGAGAGTTCTAGCTGTCTTTATTAATGCGGTAGTATGTAGTAAATGTGGCTTAATATATGTGTGCAAATGACATTGTTGACATGCCTGTGAAAATAGAATTCTTGAATTGAAGTAGCTACTTCATTTTAGGAGGCAAGGATGCAGCCTGTATTAATGATTCGGAATTCTCTGGAACAAGTAGGACTCATAAATTGCTGGGTATTACATATATATATCTGGAACAAGTGGTTAGTTTATTACGATTGACTAATTTAACTGATTTTTTTATTTATTTCTCCCAATTAGTTAAGTAGTTTTTATATTAAGGATTGGAGGTAGTATATAATGTCTGATCTTATTTTAGCGTGGTCAGAATTCTGTGTGATAGACTATTAATTATTTGGGTTCAAGTGACTGCCTTGCATTTTTGCTAGTGAAGAACGGCAAAGATCTATAGACTGTGTTTTCTAATGATAGCTGGCCCTGGCCGCAGATAATTTTTTTTTTTCCTAAGGAAATTCAGGAACCCATCAAGTTTCAATGTTCTCCTTGCTTATCTATCATTGCAATATTTACGAGAGCATCTAATAATGAATATGCAGCATTTACTTTCATGTAATGACCTTACCGTTTTTTTTTAAAATTTAATAAAAGGTATTCTTAAGTCATTTTAGGCTCGAAATTAATCTCTTTCAAATCTTAAAGCGCAAAAGGTTATCACCTTCTATCATTATATCTGATCTGTGCAATCACAATGATCAACATTTCTTATACTCTGCTTACTTCTACATCACGGTTCGTTCTTGAAAGATGCCCATGGTTAAGTGTCTCCATTGCTAGTTTTTTCCCCAGTTATTGATGAAGGGTATATGTATTCATAGGATGTTGTAAATTGGTTGTGTGTGGCAGCAGTTCTATGCCAGTCTATAGCCTGGCATTTATGATGGGTCCGTAGAGATCATTATCACCATACAGTGATGTAAAAGTAATATAGAGGCAGGCATTAGATTTAACGATGATATTAGAGTAATCTTAATTATAACCAAACAACACTAGAAATCCTGTTCAATGTTCAACCAGTCGGAGACTAGGACGGCCCCATCAACTAGCAAGAAACAAGAAAAAAATCATGTAACAAGTGCTCTAGTGATTAACATGCAACAAAGAAAGTTTTCAGCGTTTCTTTTTCCCTTAAAAACATCTTCATGTCTAAATGGGTCATTGGACGGTGCACATTATCTGCTCAATATCAAATCACAAGAACATTTTTAATAACTAGAATGGTTAAGCGTGGAAATAATACTAGAGATGGGGTGTGACCTGCACTGATTGGCAGGAAGCTATACTATATTACTGTATACTTATATCCCTCTCTTTCGGTTGAATAACTGATCAGTAATTGAGGAATTCAAAACTTGATATAATTGATTAGGGGGAATCCAAGATTACAAACTTCAGTTTTCCTAAATGTGTAATCCATCAGAAGATAAAATCTAGTGAAAGGAACGAAAGCAAGTAAAATGGCTGCGAGCTTTGAACTCCATATTTAAATTGATCCTTGTTAAACATAACCTTTGGTTATTCTTTCTTGAGAGGGGGTTGTCCGCTGATATTTAAAACGGCATTATTTTGCTTACAAAATATCAAAATATCATTCATTTTATGTATAATCTACCGATAAAAAGGCAAGAAAAAAATTTAAAAATGGACGCAAAACGAAGGTGCACGGTAGGAAAGCCATTAGAGGGGGGCACTCCCTTCCTGTCTATTATTATTGTTTCCTGTCCCCTTCCAGTTTTTTCCCCCATTTTTTATTTTCAAATTCAAGGTCTTATTGTTCTTTTTCCAGAATCACGATCCAGTTTTCCCAAACATAGTGTAAGATCTGGATCGTGTGCATCCCTTTGTACCCAGATAAAATTATTAAAAAAGTTGAAGCTCTTTAATCATCATCCTCTCTCTCTCTCTATCTCTGTGGGGCTTTTGTTGGAGTATTGTTTGTATTCATTTGAAGGGAAGCAAAGCATTTAAGTTGGCTTTGTCATTTCTGCAGAACTTCCATTCTTTTTGGCTTTTCTTTTATCCTTTTGCATCCCCTCCTACTTTCCCAGCGTAATAACTGCCTGACACCCGCCAGGACATAAATACATATATATATATATATACACATATATATATTTGCATACTGGAAAATAAAGAGACCCATCACAACTTGATATCAGTTTCCATGATTTCTTATGATGTCTATTTAATCATTACATGGTATATATGGATATGGATTATGGAGCATATATACATAGAGAGAGAGAGAGAGAAGCGAGGGATTTGGACAACAAATGAAAGAAATTACGGTACTTATGTGTGCATGTGCATTAATTAAATGTTACATATATTTAAATTTATATTTGCAACATGTTTTTCCTTTTAATTTAGTTGAGCACATAATGTTCTTTTCATATCATAAAATTTATTAGTAATTTTTTTTGCCATCTATCAGTGATTGATTATGCGTAAACATCTGTTCCTATTTAATTTTTCGCTACTATACTGATTCCACCAAGCTTATTTGTTACAAGGAAAATCACCTATCACTATTTATTTATTATTCATCTAGACGTATGTGATTTTTTGACCAGCAGCTATTTCCTTTAAAAATAAGTATTTCTTTTAAATTTTAATTTTGTTGTACAGATGCATGTAATAGAACCCTTTTTTTTTATTGCAAAAATGGTTGAAAACGAAGTCTCACATGTTCTTATAATTTGAAAATTCAACGGTAAACAAAACAAATTATCAAAATAATGAATACAATTTTTTTATTTAATCTTTCACATGAATGAAAACTTACCGACATACTAATTATTACTTTATAATATTTGAAATATCAATCTCATAATATTATGTTCATATATTCAAGTGCAACAAGAATTCCTTAGTTTATATTATTATTCTTTAAAAATAACAAATAAATTATTTTGAAAATAAATAATCAATTATAGTAAATTACAATCATAAATAACGTAATTCATTTTTTTATATTCTCTAAATTTGACAGATCACAGTATCTGGTTACGTATAACATTTTTTATACTACCATCTCATACTTCACACTATCCTAGTTAAGATTTAAGTATTTTAAACTCAAATATCTGGTCCCTAGTTACATGTAAACATTTCAAAATTCTCGGTCCACAAGGAAGATGAGTGGGAAGATGTAGGGGTTAAGTCCCACATGTCACCCTTTTACACACACACACACACACTATATTATTGTGTAAGCTGTAACAAGGATACATCGATTTGTCCGTTGAACTGTTACTGTTTATCGATCGGAACAGGCCATGCGAATTTAGTACATTCATCGTCACTCTCTCTCCACAGTTATACATAGCCGCTATAGATGACATCTACATATATACACAGATACGTACACATTTACGGAATGGGCCATCATCATCAATTTCATGATGTTGCCAAAATGGCTGAGAGATCTTACACAAGTGATGATGGTGGTGAGATTCATCACCTGAGCTCATCATCTCACAGAAAAATGGCTTCATATATATATATATATATATAGTGACCTTTCACTTCATGAAATTCAAATTAGTTACCTCGTTTTATCAATTTCATTAAGATGATCGATCCAGTCGATCTTCCATCGTATTAGCGGCCGGAATTCCATTTTTCTTCTGAAGAATCGTTGTTTCAAGTAAATATCTAATCCAAATAAAGCTCAACATCCACTATCCTAACCCGATAACCTGATAAAGTATGCAGAAACTTCGCGCTGATATATATATATATATATATTTATGTATGTATATTGCTGGGTATATAAAGCTCCGAAGCTGGTTCAAGTCAGAAAGTAATGGCTAGTTTGGTTGAAGAGGAAGGCAGAAATTTTGAGGCCTTTCTTTTTTCTTTTTCTGTCCACGAATTTCTGGAGAGCTGGGGCTCTAGATTATTGTGTCATCCGTGTTTTATATATATAAAAGGTAGACAACAAGGAATCATATCTTTACAAAAACCCCATCTCGTTAAGTTCACCACTGATCTTTTTCTGCAACAACGCAGCTGAACTTGCAGATGCAAAAGATAATGGTCAGACGCATAAAACCAGGGGAAAAAAAAAGATAAGAAAAAAAAACTCTAGACCAACAGACAACTGTACGGCAAATTCATCATTATAGTCTTCTGACTTCCTAAAATGAAAAAGAAAATGAACAGTGCCAGTTTACACCTACTGTGACACCAATCAATTGTGTGTGTGTGTGTGTGTGTGTCCACTTTTGTCTTCAGAATAATTTAACCTTGACTTGGGCGTGCAAAAATGAACCAGATCAGCTTGACTATTGTTGGATTTATATAGAAGTCACTAGGGTTTCGAATTGAATCCATTTAGGGTTAACGTTTAAGTTGAGAATCTGTAAAGAAAAAACTGTGTGTGTGTGTATGTGTGTGTAGGTTCAGTGGGGGCGTTCAGCTTTTGACCAGTATAACTGCAGCATAGCAGCTACAATAGTAATGCAGTGTTCTGAACTTCGCTCAATTATTTTGGTGAAGATTCCAATTTTCTGGACAGTTTTGTTTGTGGGGGAAAAAGCTGCAAGTCTCCTCCTAATTCTCTCAATCCAGCACTCAAACTGTGTGCCAGCGTTTTAAGGTTTCTCCTTTTTTTGAAACTTTACTTATGGACTTCTCTTCTTCAATTACCAATTATATACTGATACAGTTAGATTTAGCGAGTGATTAAGAGAACTGATTGGACACTACGCCGTATCTACAAGTATATACATATACATATATATATATATGAACACTGTTTGTTTAAGCATAATCTCATTGACTATAGAGTAGAAGATTATTCTCCAGTTTTTCCTTTTGAAATCTTTCTTTAACAGGACTGAAAGAACCAGTTAATTACAGCTAGGGTTTCTCCTGTCATTATATTTTTCCTTCGATATCTTCTCTTGAAGCGCTCAATATCTTGTATATCCGTCCTTATGTTTCTAGCTATTAGTTCAAATTCTTGGATTTAACTTGAAGAATAGATTCATATGATCTCTGAGAAATTTTCCAGTTTAATCTGATGATGCCCATACATGACATCTAGATTTAAATTAATATCAGACTAGCTCATAAGTGAACAGTTTTGAAGCCTTGCTTGTTATGCCATATTTGGTAAAGTTATAGGGAACTTAATAATTCATGTTACTCTTAAGAATATGGAAACTTTCTACAAGTCATCAATAGAACAACTATTTAATATACCCTTGTAAGTAACTGAATTTCAAAGAAACAAAAAAGATACAGAATTAGATGATAAGACGAGCTCATTAATCTTAATTAGGAAAACAATAATAATGAAAGAGATAACATGACGTTATATATATATATGTATGGATCCAAATTGTGCCGTGCAAATCTCACTGCCATCTGCGAGTGGTCCTGTTCTACAAGTGGATGCTTTAGAGAACCAAAGTTGGTCCCTCATCTGTAAGAATAGCGCAGCTACCTATATATACATATATCTATCTATCTATCACACCTAATCCAATTCATCATCTGATCACTACCTTTGCTTACACCACGACTTTTGGAAGTTACTGATTGAAGTTACTGATTATGACTTTTCTAGTTCAATTTCCAGTCTACACAAACATATCCCACTTTATACCCACTACTTTTTTTAATTTATGATCTAATCTGAACCATTCACTTGCTATTCCTACGCTCTCATAATTTAGTTTTGCCTTTAGCAAGAAGCTAAATTTGTAAACTTTTCAAACTCTACACCTATTATGAACATTCAAATATGATTCTATAAAAGGGACATATGTGTGTTTATATATATATATATATAGAAATTTTCAAAATAAATTAAGGAATGCGTTCTTCAATCATGTTGGAGGAATTTCTCTGGTCAAGATATTTAGTTGCATGTCCTAAAAAGAGTAAACTAGTGTGTGTATACTATGTTACTTTTTCCCAACAGTGTTCTGAATTTTTTTAAATTAAAAGGTTACGATATGAAGTTACAAGCGAGAATTAACCTATAACCTCCTATTTATTGGAGAATTATTCACTGTGTCTTTAGATACAATGTGATTGTTGTTTGGTAAACAAGAATTAGGCTAGTGTTGGCAGGCTACTAGTGATTTGGAATTTTAGATAGCTAGCTAAACATATTAATTAAGGCAGTGTTGTTTGGTATTTGCTTTGGTGATAGAAATTAAGAATGAAGGCAATTGATTCTGGTTGACATGTCACTTTACAAGGGAAGGGCCAATTTGGTCAAGAAGTAATTAGTCGTGCAATACTGTGTGATGTGTGCATTCGAGAGGGTTGGAATATTGGATTATGAATTGAGACCCATGTGAACCCTACACACTTGCCAACAAAATATCCCAACCCTACCTTTTACGCACACAGGCACAAATACAATACATTTAGATATATATAAAAAGTATATAATAAATGTATAACTGAGATAATATCATCCATACAGAATCACATTCTTTCTTTTTTTTTTTTTTGAAATATAGATAATCATAAATGCATAAATATAGACTATATACATTACAGCCTTTATACAGTGTAACATCATTGTCAAAATTTCCTTTGATTCTTTTGAAAGCTTTCTGCTTACATAATCCGATTTATGAAAGATGAATAAATTAAATTAGTCACTTATAACTAATCAGATAAGAGGCCATTCAGATCCTTTTTATGACCCAAAAAAAAAAAACGAATATGTAGACGATATATTCGTTGACAGATATAAAAAGAGATGAGTAGATGAATATATATATAAATATATATATAATTATGAAACGTGAATTTCTTATACCATTCTTTCTATAAATACATGTAAATATAAATGGGAAAAAAAATCCAAATTGGATTTAAGAACCGAGTCTCAACCAATATATGAAAAATAAGTTCATCATGTGTGTATATATATATTCATACATATATACTGCATCCGATATTTAATATAGGACCTTGTTTGACTTTTATTTTGGTTCTAAATATAAGATCCCAGTTCTCTTTGTCTCTAATATTTACGTATTTTTTTTCTAAGATAATCCTTCTAACAACAGTAGTTCTAGCCAATACACTTGATTAGTAAAAATATTTTAGGAAAGACAACACCTATTTATGACAAATAACTAACTTAATTTATTTTCTTAATCCTCAAATTAGTCAACTAGCTCTTATAATTAGTACTGGAGGTAGTATATTGACAGTGATTACTTAACTTATCTAGCTATCTCTTTTTCTTTAACAGACGATTGGATTTATTCAAGAGATTTTCTCCGTTCTTCTTTCCCCATTGGAAATTAAATTAAATTAAATTGACTTAATGACCTGAAACGGGGTGCATTAATGAGACTCCAATAAGTGTTTGAAGAAATTAAAAGGGACCAAAAGTGAGCTTGAGGTCATATATATCTGATCTGTTCAATTCTTTTCGACAGTACTGAAGAGCTCATTTTGGGGCCGGGAAAGGCTTTTTCCGTGTTTCCTGCTTCCTCTTCCTCATCTTCTCTTTCTTCTCCATGGCGGAAAGCTTATAACAACGCAAGTCACAAACAGCTCCAGCTGGAATCTTCTCTCTTTTTCTCTCTCCCCCCCCACGTAAGGTACAGTCCCGTTAAACTGAATTATTAAAGTTGGTCTGTTCGTTACTCTTTGCATTCAAGTGTTCTCAGTACCACTGATCCAAATGATCCTTAATTTGGCATAATTTTCCTGTCAGGCCATCGGATTTTGGCCTCGATTTTATTTCATAAACTTCGAATTTAGTGAATTCAGTTTCTTTGCCCTAATTCTGGAGCAAATTACACAACTTTTCTGCACCAGCTATGGAACTGTAAGCCAAACTGATTTCACCAAAGAATTACTCATTTTTTTATACTTGAACTTAGATCTCTATATCATGATTCTGAACAAACGCGAACGTTTTTCATATCTCTCCATGTATTGAGTATGCCAGAATTTCGGAAAACTGAAACAGACAGCATTAAAGATCATTTTTATATACCAATCCTATGAAATTAAACTTCTTTCTCATGTTTTAGAGCAGTTCGATCGACGAGGAGACTTCATAAGGTACTGTATTGGATGTTATGAAGAAGGAGACAACCAAAGAGAGATAATTAGAAAGAAGAAGATGAGTGAAGATTCAAGAGAAGGCTATTACAAAGCCAAGCAAGAGGGAGCTACCATGAACAACAAGATCGACAAATTCTCAAAGGTACTTCTTCAAGACAGTGGCCTGGCTTTAGAAATCCAAGAATCGTACGAGTTTCTCGATCTTTCGGAGGAAAAGATAGGCATAGCAAAGTCTTCACCATAAGAGGACTAAGAGACAGAAGGATTAGGCTATCAGTTCCCACAGCAGTTCAGCTTTATGATCTTCAAGATAGGCTTGGATTTAGCCAACCCAGTAAGGTCATAGATTGGTTGCTTGAAGCCACAAAGTATGATATTGATAAGCTCCCACCTCTTCAAATGCCTTATGGCTTCCCTCAATTTCATCCACAAGCCCTACTTCCTCACCACCATGAACCAGCAATATCTTTGCACTCTTCTCTTGATATAGGATCTGTGTTTGAGAAAGGAAAGTGGGTCAAAGCAAGTGAAGAAGAAATGAGGATAATGGGTTTGATGTGTTGGAGATCCCATTCAGAAGCATTTTCCCTCGGGGGCTCATCAGTACTATAATGGCATGCCATGTAATTATAACCCCTATCAGTTGGAACCTGCGAGCCTATCTTTATCCCAATTTGGAAGCCATGGATTAGTGTTTCCTTCACAGACAGAATATGCGAACACTCAAAGCAGTAGCGGCAACGGCGTGCAATTTTCATCTTCTTTGCCTGCTGTAGCACCACAACCTTCTGGTTCTAGTAAATTACTGTTTTGCCCACCTTCTTCTTCTTCTTCTGCTGCCACAGTACCCTCGTTTTTTCTTCCACATCAGATTGCCACCTCAGCAGCAGAAGACAGTGATCCGAGGGGACAATTCAGCAAACCATGTTCAGTTCTTGAGCTCGTCAAGTTCTCATGTACCAGCAGCAACTCCTATTACCCTCACATTTCATGTCTGAAACCTCTCCCAGTACCATTTACTTCTAAGCTTCTTGATTCAGATCATAATAATAATCAACCAACAAAGGAAGTACCTTCCATTCATATCTCATAGTTGATATTGTAACCCTAAACAACTTCTTCATCATCATGCGAGATGCTTACTTCTTTTGGATATTCTTCAAAGCAGTCTGTCTATCAACATGCTGAAGCATGCTCCGTTTTATGAAGCTATATGGTGATGAATATACGAACGCACGCTCGTTTGTAAGTATGGCATTACTATATATACGTGTGTGTGTGAGATTATATTTGGGATATGGTTAAGTTTGAATCTGTGGTTTCTGGGTGCTACATATATATACCAGGTGTTGGCAAAACCATATTATTAGGGTGCAATTCAGAAAAAAAATAAAGCTAAAATGACGTTCATTTTGCTTTTATATGCATGCACTTATTTATTGTTGGGAAAACCCACCACTTTGTTTTCTAATTTCTGTTCATTAGGGCAGTGTCGTCACAGAGAGAACTTTACCCATTAAGTATGCACTTTGAGATTTTGATCATTTTATAT
>NW_021633320.1:0-24814 GCF_004799145.2 Neltuma alba | reverse complement strand
GGCAAGAAGGAAAGAAAGAAGGAACCAAATTGCTCAGCCTTGTCCACACAAAGTAGAAGGGAAGAAGAATCTGAACTTACCAAACGCACAAGGAGAAATCGGCGAGAACAAGAAGGAGGAAGATGGGGGTTGCACCAGCTAGCAAGAGCAAACTTTCTAGCACCGCAGCAAAGGAGAAAGAAGAGAATAAAACGGATGGCTCTCCTACTACTGCCACAGAACAATTTCAGCAAAGGAAGGGGGAGACCACTTGCGCAACAGAGCAAGAAAGAAACGAAAACGCAGCCACCAGACATCAAAGCAAGGACCTTGAGTGCAGAGGAAGACGGCGGTGGAGCACGGCGACGGCAGGCAAGGATGGAAGTGGAGGACGACTTGAGTTTTCACGTTCAGAATCGAGAAGCTACCTTCGGGCGCCGTTCCCTCTTCCTTTCCTCTCGTCTTTGTCTGGAATGGGAAAAATACACGGGAAGGGAGGGGGGAGTTCTCTCAAGTTAATTTTTTGGGAAAATACCCAAAAAAATAATATTGAATTTAACATTTCAAATCAGGAATTACTATAAAAATATATTGTCATTTCTTTTTGAATGTAGTCATTTTCTTTATAAGTGTAGTAATTAATACTGATTTAAAATTTTAAAATTCAACAATCATTTTTTAGAATATTTCCTTCTTTTTTTTTTTACCCTAATAAGTGCTTTAGGGTAATTTCATATTGCTGTTTGGGGGGACCCTTACTTGGCACCTAGAGGATTCGAATTCAAAAACTAACATCAAACAACGCGGGTGTTTGGATAGAAACCAAATCATAGTTTTAAAAAAATGTTTTTACGATTTACGAAGTAAATATGTAGAGAAATTTGTCTCATTTTGTGAAAAAGTGCTTTTTAGAAGACTTTTAAGGATTGTCAAACCCCCCAACAAGTAATTTCTACTAAATACCAATCCCACCAAGCCCTTTGTTAAACACTTCACAGCCAATAATTAAATATTTGTTAAGAATCATATGGTAATTTTTAGAACCACACACATCGATATACTTTTTTCTGGTACAAAATCGATATAATAAATCTTTTTGCTACAACACAAATCATTTTTTTTTAGTACAACAAATCCATGTACATTTTTTTTTTGGTACAAAAAAATTTTAGGTAAAGGTTCAAGCTAATAACCCAGGCAAATGCTTGAATGGCTCCTCCTAGGTGATATCAATGATGACAGGGCGAGCAAATAAATTTAATGAAGGCAAGCCTGTGCCTTGTCCCCCCTTACAGCATTTAGCCTATACACCCATACACGAGACGGATAGACAAAAGAAACTACTTGATTTTGTAACTACGGATGGAAGATGGAACTGGTAGGAATTCTCTGAACACCTCCCGCAAGATATCCTATGCCAAATTTCAGAGATGCGCCCCTCGAACCCAACGGAGGGAAAAGACAGCTGCTAGCCTTGACTTAGCCTACCAATTGGTTATGGAGAATGAATGGGATGAAGAAAATCCAATTTGGAAATTAGCATGGAAATGGCCAAGAATACAGAGAGTAAGATCTTTCCTCTGGTTAGCTTTAAGTAACAAGCTCCTAACTAATGCTAAACGTTACTGACAACACATGACCCATAGCACCCAATGTGAATCATGCGGGCACGGAGTCGAAGACTTAGACCATGTCTTAAGGAGCTGTCATTGGGCTCAGGTCTGCTGGAGCCTTGTAATCCCCTTGCGTCACCTTTCGTGTTTTCTAAGTATACCCTTTGGAAGATGGTTGCAGAAGAATCTGGACACGAGTAAGAACAACCTGAATTGGTGTGTGAGGTTTGGTCTTCTCTGCTGGAAACTCTGGAATGCCCGCAATGGAAGACTTTTCAATCATGAAGTGACCCAGCCTCCAAGACTAGTTAATGAAGTTTTTTCTTTGACTGATCAAATTATAAGATTTGCTGAGTTTCGTAAACAGCTCATTATGTAATCTCTTGATAGTTTCTTACTTTTTCTAAAGTTCCCTCTGTAAGTTTGTTGCTATTATTTTTCAATAAATTCCTTTTCACTCAAAAAAAATGATGAGCAGGGCAAACCTATATTATACCATCAGGCGTTGACCTAAACACCCCCATTCTAGGATACATAATTACGCATATAATTGTTCCATTTTATTCGGCCTAACTTGAGCCTTTGAAAGTTTCTAGGTCCAAAACTTTAGACGATTTGGATCAATCAAACCTTTCCCAATCATCTAAAAACAATTAATTTATATTATAAAAAAATTTCCGTAGATTTATTTAGCTTTCTACTAATTTTTCCATAAAAGGAAACTAAACAAAAAGATAGCTAAAAGTCATTGTCAATAACCTGACTAATACCAATTGATGGATACCTAAATGGAATAAAAAATTCTACCTCAAAAGTTAAATATTGAGATGAAAGAACTAACTCGACTAAATATCAGGTTGGCAGAGCATTCTATTCTGTTCAACGTTACCCTATGCCATCCTCTTGTGACTTGTGGTAGAACTTGCCAAGGTTGTCCCATTCATCCTCGCAACTCGCCGGGTCCTTGGGAAAATACAAATTGTCCATTGTATCCGATACAAGTGCCACACTTCTCCTCTATTGTAGGGGAAATGAGGCCCCGAGGGCAACAAGAAATTCGGTTTTCTCGTCGTCAGTCAGCGGTTACCCAACCGACTAACAAATGAGAAAATAATCGAATATAGATCACAAAGAATTGGCGGTTACTCTCAGTACAACAGACACTTTATAAAGATTAAGTGCTTGATGATAATAGCAGGATGAGTGTTCTATTGCTCTCCATAATTTGTTCCCCCAGCTACACATTTTTTCCGTCAAAATCCTAAGATTACAGGAGGCTTTGAATTCTATTAGTTAAAAACTACTCTTTCAGTTCCAAATATAAACCCTTATACTATTTAGGACCGGAGGAGTATTACTACTAAATTATGATCTAATAATATTACATAAGAAGCTACACATTCGTTTTAAAAATATAACAATCACAATCTGGTAGTTGATATTTTCCAAGGCAAAAATGCACATTTCGCGCTTTAACTTGACACACCACATTTCAGTACAATCTCTGAATTCTTACTTCCACAATTTACACCATTAGAGTGAGGACTTCAATCAATGTGCGGATGAGAAAGGAGAGGTTCAAGTACCATGCCCTCTACCCAATCCACAAGCCATTTTTCTCTCTGACCCAATTACAAATATCTATTCCGTCACAACAGTTTGGCCTCTAATATTCCCCTGTTTCGCCGAGTTCTAATATTACGTTATCGGATACATATCGCCTGCAAAAATTTAGATTCAAATTGAAAATGTAATATACAAAACTCACGCTACCTAATCTCCACCATCAAATGATGAAACAGTTACTACATGTTAAGAAAGAGTCTCCGAATAATATTAGGAGGAAATGAACACCGAAAACAGCGCCTACATTCATTTAAAAAGTTAGCGTCCCACCTGGCGCAAACCGATCCAAGCCCCACACTAACTCAAGCATCAATTTGATTAATCATTTTCCATTTCTGGATTCTCTCGTCAAATACCATGTCCAGAAACATCTAGCAGAACTCATTACAACCAAGGAGGTGTTGAAATCTATCCAACTTATGTTCTCGGACCAAATCTTGCGCGAAGGTTGTCACAAGTTCTAGACACCAATAGAAGTCTGGGGTCGTCTTCAGGATCTCACGTTCCTGCAATTCCAAAAATTAAAGATTCAGTTTACATGTAAGATGGCTAATCAGCTACTATACCCAACCGAGATAGAATTACACAATTCTACGTAGCAAGAACAAAAATGAATTCACAAACATCAAGAAATTTTGAAAGCACATAGAAAATTGAATCAGTATTGAGGCCACAAGCTCACTTTTAACCCCTGGTAATAGGCTTCCACGGCAGGGAATGAAGGGACCATTTTACGAGCATGCATCAGGTCCCATATGTAGTTAGCAGTGGTATATCCCCCAGTCTGCAATTCAAGAAAAAATCACCCAAATAAACGTGCAGCAAATATAATAGACTTCCTCCAAAGCCCAACAAAACAAGTAAGAGTACCTTTTCACCAGCAGCTAAAAGCAGGAGATCACTTCCCATCTTGGGACTCAAGAAAAAGTTCCTTGAAACCATATTTACCTACATATGATGGATTAATAGTCAGCTAATATTCCAAATAATTTGCGTTGATAGAATGACTTAAGTTAGAGCAACGTACCAGCGTGTCTTGAGCAATTTGCATTCCCTTTGGAGTGTGTCCAACCATCGCACCCTCTGCAAGTGTCTGCACCAATGATGGTTTGCATCAATCAATATGCCTTTTTAGCAAATCATGGCCCAAAAAAAAAAGCGCACTGATTTAACAGAAACTGACTTCAAAAAGAAATTAAAGCCTACAACAGCCAAAATTGCACTTACCAAGAGTACACACTAAAAATCTCGGCAAAATATACCACAAATGGAAATTGAACACTAGATAGCGGGGAAGACAAGTAGCAAGTAGAGATTGGCTGCCTCCCTTGCTATATAACACTACCTATTGCTACAAATATGCACGTAATAGAAAGAATAGAACTTGCAGATCATATCACCTCAACTAAAGCAGACAGAAACCTGCTTATATAACTAACAGCATTGTGCAGCTATGCAGTATATATCAGATGAATATGCTAAACATCAAGTTCTCTCAAACAAAGAATGATATATTGATATTTGCTCCCTAACCACTGCCTAGCAGAGAGCACATGGAAATAACGGGGAAATAGCAGCTACTGCAAAGTAGACAGATTAACTACGCAGAGAAGACCCTACATATTCAGGACCAAAGACAATATAAGATGTATCAGAGTTCATGAAAAGACTATCCTGTCCCATGGTAGATCCAAGGGTCAAATCCAAACTCACCACATACAGCTCTGCAGCAGGAGGCTTTCCTGATTTCATGTAGTCTTCGAATGTTTGAAGACCACGATCAAGGTCTCCTGCATGTAAATAGCACCTGTATAAAATCAATAATCAGAGATAAACTGCATTATATAATAATAGAATTGACAAACATATACCAGGGGAATAAAAGAACAGCAAGGTGAAAGGCCTGCCACATGATTAGTATTGGCTCTAGAGCATATTTAAGTGTTGGAAGTCTAAAAGAACCCTTCCACATTATTAATATTGATATTGGCTCCAGAGCATCCATTCTCAAGTGGTTCAAATGATTAGCGCATGAAAATTAACATGAGCTGCCACACTGCTTTAATTAATTGACAAACGAATGCAAAGATGGAGTTAATAATCAAGAAATACTCACCTAATTACTTGCATGACAATATAGGTATCAGGAATTTTTCCTTCCTTTTTTAGCATCTCTAAAAGAGTATCTGTCAGCTGCCACAATCAAATATAAAGATTTGAAATTTTACAAATATGAGATTCTGAAATAAAGATACGTAATTCTTTTTAAGCAATATGAATATGAATATCAAATAAATAAATAAAACTCAAGTCATGCAGGAACAGGCAGATAAAGTCCAAAGTGAACCAGATGAAGCAATTGTGCTTGATTATCAAAGGTTCTACAAGTCTCATTTTTTAAGACTACTAACTCTTTTCCTTGGAGCCAACCAGTCTACTAACTCTTATTCAATAAACATCGTGATATGACAAAAGCAACGCAATGATGCAGCATATTCACGCCATATAACCAAAGCAATGGCCAATTCATCAATGGATTCTCAGCTCATTATGGGATGGGTAACAGTGATAGGTCATGTTCCAGTAGAATTCACACTTCATAGTAGTAAGCTAACCACCAATTGGAATCCCTAACTCAGTTGCCTCTCTTCTGTTAACTTACCCAGTGTCCAACACATGCATGCCAAACCATGAGAAATGACTTCCTTTAATAAGATGTACCATATGCGCATTTTTGGGATGTAACAAACAAAACCAGAGTAGCATTACCCTGATTTCCATTGCTGCTAGTTACCAAGATTTCAGGAGTATTTGGATGGAATCAAAACCATGGTTTCAAAAGTGTTTTTACGGTTTACAAAGTAAATATGTGGAGGAGTTTGCCTTGTTTTGCGAAAAAATGCTTCTGAGAAGCACTTTTCGAGGGTTGCCAAACACCCCTCATGTTGTGCACAGAACTAAGGCAATGAGAGACAGAAGATAGAGCAAGAACTATACATCTGTTCGATAAAAATAGCACACACAAACACAATGACTTGTACCTCAACATTTTTTAGATCAGCAGAAGCATGAAACGCAGTATGATATGCAGTTAATTGTCTAGCCAAAAATCCAGCACGTCTATGAACATATTCTGCTGTTGGCAAGTTGTACAACTCCTCATCTGAAACACCCATCATAACATTCTCAGCACTGGCGCTGTCACTTTCAACTGAAGACCACATCTTTGATCGCTCCACAAACTCAACCACCTTTTTAATGCAATTATAACTACAAGATTAAGAATTTCTGAAGAACTTGAACATCAATACATAGCAGCAAAGAGAAAAGATTCACGTTACTTTTGTGGCAAAATCATCTGTCACAGGTGTCTTGTTCTTGTGTGCAGCTATAAGCCCAGCATAGCAAAATTTGTTTAATCCAAGACCCGCTGCAGTCATATCACGGACAATTGCATACCTGGATCAATAAGAATTGACATTGTATTTGTTAATACCCCATGGAATTTCAAAAGAAGAATATACATGGTAGGCTGCCAGGCTGTTAACATACACTCGATCTAATCGGCCATCAGCTGCACAAGCATGTAGCAAGCAGATGTAGGTTTGCACATTGGGTTTTACTTCCATGTGCTTCATCTCCTCCAAAATCTTCATTCATAAGGGGTAAACAAGAAAAATTATACATCAAGAGACAAGAGACTAATAACCCCTTCTAATGTTGCACAATTCTAAGGCATGTCAACAAGTTGACAGGGGCTCATACCTGTATAGCCTTATCAGAGTTCTTGCATTTCCCACAAGTTGAAATGAGAAAGTTGTATAAAGTAACCTATGACATCCATTTTACACACGTCATAGACATAATTTTGAGACCCTAAAAGGGAGTTTATATAATTAACAGGCAACAAGTTTTGCAGGGCACACGGCATTCATTTGACAGGAACCAAGTGATTCATGAGAAAACAAAAGAAACAATTATATTGCTCAACTCACAAAAAAGGAATAGAGTGACTTCGTATGGGAGTTGAAAAGCTGATTGGCAATGCAGTGCAACCATGAAAACACTCATGGGCATCGTTGCTACAATTTAATTCACAAATGCCTACCTTTGGCATCGCCAAAAGTGGTTCTGCTCTCAACTCAAGTCACATTTCTTTTTAATTGAAGTTGCCTCACCAAAATAATCAAACTATCTTCCAATCCATGCAAACAAGAAAGTATAAAGAATAACAAAACATGCGTAGCTAAATGGTCGTTCAAAATACATAAACTTAATAAAAAAAGACAAATCATAAAGGAAACAATAGATTTGCATATCCACAAGCTATTTTAATTGGGAGAGGGCAGTTATCCTAGCGCGGTCAAAATGTTTAGGTTTACAATAGAAAGTTGTTAGACATACTTTGCCAGGCATAGCGCAGAAGTATTCAGAATATCAATATATCCAGTTTATATCACTCATGTCGTTCAAAAATCACAAAAATTACGAGTAAACGTCAAGCAACCAAATTGGCTCCTTCCTATCGTGGATTAAAGAGAACTAAGTATCCAGTTTTTAGCAAAAAATTCGAATGCTTAGGAGTTGGTCCAAAGAAAGGCTACCGATTACATCATTTAAAGCCAGTTAGATGGCAGGAACCAAAAATAAGAGCGCAAGCAAACACATGGAGAAAGAGCAGAAGACATAGATTTCAGTTACATACATCAGGGGTCAAACCCATGACTTTCATTTGATCCCTGAAGAAGAAAGCGTCTTGCAAACGAGAGCCTTTCATGGTTCCAACAATGAACGAATGGAAAGTGTCCCGAGAAGGCTGCACTCCATCAAGCATCATATCATCATACACATCCCTCAACAAGAAATGCCTATTAAAGAATTGAATACACAGTGAACCAGATATAGAAATTGGAAGCGTGAAGGCTTTCGATTAAGTGAAGCTCTGAAAGATAAAAACAGAGGACCTTCTTTGAGCTGTAATAGAGCCCACCACAGTATTATACTCGGAAACATTATTCGCATAATTTCTTTTAGAGTATTCTTCGGTGGAAGCAGCAAAGTATCGGCGTCCGACGACCCGGCCCAGTGATCTTTGGTGGCCTGAAAAAACAAGACAGGCACAAGCTCAGATATGCGTATCGACGAATCCGTAATGTGTGGCTGATCTTCTTCCAGTCACATCTCTGTGTAGAAATGAATGGAGAGGAGGTGGAGTACCGATGATGGAGCGAAAAAGCTTCATGGTCGGGGAGCAATAGAAGAGTCCTGGCTCTCTGCTTGGCGTGTCCCCCGAACGGAGTAAAACCCTGAGATTCTTGATGTCTTTTCCGGTCGAAACTTCGAATGGTTTGTTGGGCTCATAATTGCTCGGGAAACTTTTCCCATAAGCCCAATGATTGGGCCTGTGACCCATGTAGCATTTTAAGACTTTTCTCCCACAAAACAAAGCTTACTAGCTTAGAAATTAGAATCGGATCATCCTAATTTTATTTTTATTTTTATTATTATTATTTTTTTTTTGGTGAAGATTATTATTATTATTATCATTAACTTTTATGTCTGAGGGTTTCGACTCCTCGTGTTGAACTTCGTGTATATGTACCTTTTTTTCCCCTTTTTTAAATAACTCCCTCATTCTTTAGTAGTAGTAGTTAATTTGAGCACAGTCGGTTATCCTTTGTAGAGATATTTTTTTTTGAGTTCGACCTCAACATACTTCTCAAAGAAAATTAAATTATTTCCCTTCAACTCAACCATAAATAGGCTTCATTTAACAGAATAGTCAAATCCATTTTTTTGTGATCATTATAACCAATTCTCCATTTTATTCTAAAAGTGAGAACAGATGCAGAAGCCTAGGAATTGCTGCCCCCAAGACTTCGTTAATCATTTGAACGCGTAGTACATCTGTGTTTTGATTCAAAGGGCAGAAAATCCACGTGCCCAGAAGCAAAAGCACAAAAATAAATATTTGATATTTTCTGTAACTGAGCTTGGTGTTATTGTAATGCAAGGCCGCCGCGGCAAGATGGGGAAAGACGTGTGAGCGGTGAAACAGTGGAAGGGAGCCCCACGACCACAACAGGGGGCATGGCCTTCCACTTGCCACATAATCAATAAGCTGTCAGGCGCAAAGCGCGTATGAGTCAAGTCCGAAAGACCAACTGATTTCCCCCATCTATTTCCCATTCGACCAGTTCATTTCAGTGTTTCATCCTATCAAATTGCCATTTTCTTCTAGAATACAATAAAATACGCTGCTGTACAAGATTGCAACTTCCACTTTTGATCCCTAAGAACCAATATTCAAATGCATCGACAACAAGTCTTATCTTGCTAGATAAAATCGATTGCATGAATCAAGCAATAAAATATGCTGCTGTACAAGATTGTAACTTCCACTTTTGATCCCTAGGAACTGATATTCGAACAACGACAAGTCTTATCTTGCTAGATCAAATTGACTACATTAACCAGTAATCACACAACACAACTACGTTCCATGAACAACCAAATCAAATAATAAAAAATGAATATCTAAAAAGAATACAAAGAATTTTGGGTAACACGATTGAGCCCAAGGCCTAGATCCGCCTTTAGTAAAGCTTTATTCGGGTACTGATAGGGCTCCTACAGATGGGGCACGTTTGAAGATCTGATCCACATTCACAACACGTCTGCCAAACAAGACATAAAACATAAGGGGTCAAATGCCATTCTCTTCATCTGGTTCTAATCATTCTCCAGTATGAGAAGACATTGATAACTGTTTTTACCTGATGACCGCATCCAAAGGCCATGTCCTTTGGGTTGCTCAGACATATGGGACAAAGCTGCACAAGACCAGTTCAATGTGTTCAGTTGCAAAGCCCTTGAATAATACTCCATCATTAAATACCACATTTTCAACATTATTGAAAATTAACAGCAACGGAAATTTCAGATTTAGTCGCATCCACAAATATAAAACCAACACGCAACACAAAAAGGAACGGGGCTGGGATGATGTAAAATTAATTATACAAAGAAAACACGAGATATTGATTTAGCACGCTAGTTCCACTAGATGGCAACTATAACAGGCCATTTGGTTTGAGGGATGTTACTCCCCTCCCCTCATTTGGTTAAACACTTGAGGGAAGTGGGAGGATTTGGAAGGAAGGGCTTGCTATGACCGAATTGACCTCAATGATTTCTGAGCTTCCGATATTGCCCTTATATGCAATTAGAGAACTCGTGCCTCTCTGCACAGCCTTCTTCAATTCTTCATCAATGCTACTCCAGACCGTGTTTCTCATGTCCAGCTTCCTAAATTGTTGATATTTTGTTGGATGCTACATGCTTATACATGGTTTATATTAATACTTTGCTTTATATGTCTTGTAGTTTCTCAAATACACCTTCAATAACATTGTACTCCTCCGGTCCTTAATATAAGACCCATTTAACTAATTTGATTAGATTAAGGAAGTTAGGTAAATTAGTTAATTATAAAAAAAAGTGACACTTTTCCTAAAATACCATAATCATCTTTCTTAATACCCCAACTCCCTCTTCTACTTGATTATGGTTGAGGGAGTATCCATAAGGGTAATTTAGAGAAAATTGATAAATATGATAAATAGATCTTATATTTAGAACCAAAACTAACTCAAGAATTGAGTCCTATATTAAGGACCGGAGGAGTAATTTTTATTTATAATAACTAGTATATGTACACTTGCTTTCTACCAAAAAGAACACATATGTTGCTTTATTAATTTTTTAAATACATTACTAAAACACTTAGAATACGTCACAATAAAATTACATATTACTAAACATCTAGAGAGAGAGAGTTTCGATTTGACATGGGTATAATTGTTCATTCAGTATAACAAAGGTGTTACGGCTACAGCCATATCTCATAATCCCCAGTCCAATGACTTTCAATCAACCTTGGACCAACCACTACAAATCTTGCCAAGGCTTCTTGTATCATCAACAGTTGCTGAACTGATTTATGAGCAAAAGAACGTGGCTATATGTAACTAGAGCTGGAAATTAGAGTTGGCTTTTCATGGGCTAAAGCCTAAAGAGCCCTTTTCATGTAAAGGCAATACATAAAAAGCCTTTTAGTATAAAATATAAACACAATTTCAAGTAATTCGTCACAGAATTATCATAAAACATATTTGCTCCAAAAAAACCTGAGCTTTGGACGCATATGATTCCACTTGATGGACTTCGTACCTGATTGTCATAAGTGGAGCTCGAAGCAGGAGGAGCTGTACCCACTGAGATGTTGTCCCGATAAGGGGGAACACTAGGCTCAAAACTAGCAGGATGAGAAGGCTTTGAAGCGCCCAAAGATGCAGAACCATACGTGGGTGGTGGGAGGGGAACTCTCCGAGGAGCATTGTTTCTCTGAATATTGCTGTGGATCAGTGAATGCATATGACCACAAAACTTCTGTCAGAAAATGAAGCCAATAAGCCTAGAGCCAACAGGAACAGAGAGGAGTCAAATACTTACCCCAGCAGATTAAGTTCTAAAGCTGCCTTGTACTGCGAGGGAATCTCCATCAATGCTGCAAGAGCAAACGCTGCCTCTTTTCGTGATGGGGGAATGTTCTTTGACATAATCTCTGTGAAATTCACAAACTAGAGAGGAATAAAAAAGGCAGTAGATCAGATCGCAAAACTAGTAACTTATAGCAAGTCATAAAGATGATCTTCAGTGCCATAATCACTTACCTGAAAGTTATCAAAGGCCCGAGCTGGAATATTATCATCAAACTCCTTCATCATGTCCCATGGCCCATCTCCAACTCCAACCAATATGATTGAAAGGGGAAATTTGCTGTGACATTGTAGGCATATAAGACCACAGATATTTGAATTTGAATAAATAAAAACTAGGGCAGAAATTACATAATCACCTGGCTTCAACAATGGCATCCACAGTCTTCTGCTCCTGTGGACTTAGCTTGCCTTGTTCAAGATCAACACTTCTTGTTACCTGAGGCAAAGTCATTGTGTGTGAGCTCAGTTTACAGCAATAAGAACAATAATAGTTGGTGAATAAACAAAGAAAAATGACAAATAAGTCAGATGGATTTAAACATTATCCTCTTAATTAGTGGAGACCCAGTCTCAAATATGTTGGTTCCCCTTCTCAATAGCTAACTTTTGAGGAAGGGATTCTCACTCTGTTTGGTGCTCATCAGTAACTAAAACTTTGCCCGCCAAAAGAAAGGGAAAAAAAAAATAACGCTGTCTATCCAGGATTATAATACCTGGCCATCTGCAATTATCACCAAAACATGGTATTGGCCACCACTCTGCTCAACAATGGTCATGGCCATTTCAATTACTGGTGCAAATGAAGTAGGACCTGAAATAATAATCACAAGTATTGACAGCTTTAATACTAGATATCTAAATCCATAATAACAAGTAAAACATGTATAACGAGAAAAAGAGAGTTTAAGAAATATAACCAGCAAGTCGAAGCTGAGGAACAATGTCCCTATACCGACTCAACACTTCTTCAAATCCATTACAAAATCTTTCATCTGAATAGAAACTGAAGACGTCTTGATCATGGGTCGATGCTGCCATGACATTACAGAAACACCTTTTATCATCTCTAAACTTCAAATAGAAGTTGATTAAAAAAAAAGTCTGTTACTATAGACTGTATGAACTTTAAGAAAGATACCATCTCCAAATCCAAAACAAGGAATCAAATTATCCTCATCAAATGCTGCCAAGGTCTTGCCAATGATGGATATTGCCTGTTCATAGGGATTTAGATCAGTCCCAATGTGATGCAAGCTTCTTCTGTTAAATGATTGCTTTCCTAGAAGACCAAGAAAAAGATATTTCAATACAACACATTTGATTAATTCCAACTTCAGTTTAAATCACAGCATGACTTAACCTGTCCACTCATTGCTCTTGGTGAAATCGATACCAACAATAAGATTGGAAGACTCAAGGCCTGCACAGGCAAGAGCTTCGGTTACCTGGAACAGAAAATATTCATAAAAACGTGTTTTTATGTTCAGTGAATTTAATTCAATTTATTCGAATGGATATACGTGAAAGAAGAATGAACAGAGTCCTCCAAATTCAATCATATCATATTACTTAGAAAGAACCTTCCGTTCTACCAAATTAAATATACCAATCAGTCAAACAGTAAAATTTTAAGCTCTTCTACAAGACTCATAAGTGCCATAACAAATTGACAAACAATAAAATGATCCTCAGTCGTTTGAGTTGTGCACAATTCAGAAAGGGCGATAAGTGGTGAAGGAAAGTACTACAAATCTAGGCATGTATATAAACAAGTCTCATGCTCAGCTGAAGAAAATCGATGTATTTCTTACCTCCTCCACGGAATTATAATTATCAGCGATCCTAGAGTACATCCTCTCGAACTTGTTCCGGTTGTCGCCAGCCACTCTACCTGTAGCATAAGGTTCATGACCATAGTTTTGTGGAGGAGGGATGTAATATTGCTGCGTAGAATAAGACTGTTGAGGCTCATAAGGCTGACTTCCGTCGTAAGATGATTGAGGATATGAGCTCCACGACGAAGACGAAGTTGAACGATAAGATGAACCTCGCTCCCAACCCTCCTCCTTGGAACTTTTGCCACCCATAAACTCTAAGCCAAGTCTCTTAGAAAAGAAGGTTCCTAACCCGCTTCTCTCCTTCAAGGCACGAAGCAGTAAATCAACCCAACCAATCCGAATCAACAACAAACAAGCAAAAAGAGGATGAATCCCAGACAACGACAGGCCTAATATCAAATGCTTTGAAATGACATATATTAGGGGGTTGAAGCTCTTCCTTTCCAAGCAAATTCTTCAATTGTTCGATGAGCCGACTTCTTAACAAAACCCACCGACTCAAGGAAATAGGCCCCATTAGGTTAGCAGAAAAAGTCGCCAGATGTATCAAAGAAGCCAAGTGCCTCCAAATACAATCAACACACGGCACTTTGGTCTGTCCAAATACTAATACTAGTCTACGTTCAGTTCAACTGGTAAAGGATAAAAATAGATAAAATAGCATACCAATTCCTCCGATAGGCAATTACATATTTTCTACAGAAGCAATAACAGAAAAAGAGTCAGAGCCAGATATAAACATTACTACTAGCGACAGTTTACCACAACTGCACAATTAACCAAAATAAGCATAGAGGAAAAAAATCAGCATTGCATTGCGCAGCATGAGATCAGAACTCTGCTTGCTTGATACAACTCCTCATTTGGGAAGGCGAGATGAAGAAATATCCTAGGCAATCAATTTCCATAGAGAAAATACCTGAACGATGACGATGTTAACGAGAGTAGTCTAGAAATGACGAGAGTCCACGCGCGCCGATCTGCGGAAGAGTATATGCGGCGGTAGATCTGTTGACAATTTAAGATCCGAATTTCAAATGGTTCTTCGAATGAGTAAAAAGGTTCTAGCCAGGGAAAAAAAAAAAAAAAGAACGAGTAAAAGGAAACAACAGAAAAGCGGGACCACTTTTTCCGCCGAAATCAAAAGAGGCCTTCACGACTTCACGTGCACGTTTCCGCCGCCGACGGTCGTACCTCACCTGCTTGCTTGTGTTCATTATTTTAATATTTTAGATTTTAGATGGATTATTTTATTTTCTCAACAGTTTCCCAGAATTTTCTAGAGCTTGTTTTTAAATTTCAATTTTTTAAACCATATTGATCTTATTCTGGCCAAAAAAAAAAAACCATATTGATCTTATTGTTAAAATGTGGTATAGGAAGAATAACTGGGAATGGGAGTCTCATCACAGCAAAACCATGTGCCTGTTGGGCAACGTGATTGAGGAGGAAAAAATAACGGTAACAAGTTAATTTGTAAATTTAAAAGTTATTTATTACAGTTTTTGAGATTTACGAGTCAAAAATTATTTTTTTAAATATAATTATAAAAATATCTAAAACTTACTTATAATTTATTCAAAAACAGCTTTTTAAAATTAAAAGGTATTTTTACCTTTATATTTATGCTTTCCTATATATTTTTTATACTTCCCAATCAGTTCTTAGTTATTAATTTTTAATGTTCTCTTAAATGAAAATGATTTTTAACAGTTTTTATAATATTTTTAATTTTTAATATTATTTTCTATTTTATGTTTGCATAAATCATGTAGAGTATATCATCTAATTAATTATGTAATATTATTGGGTTTAAAAAATTTTCACATTATTATGACTTCTAATTTAAATTATTATATTTTATAAATTCATGTTTTTAATTATTTTTCATTATTTAATAAAAATTATATCTATTTTGGTCATTCTACAAACTAGAATTACTTATTCAATTATAATCCAAATAACTTTTTTTATTTTACAAACTAATTTTTATAAAAATCAATCCAAACATAAATCACATTACTCAATCTCACTTTTATTCAATCTCACTTTTTTAAAAGTCAGTTTGAGAATAATTATTTTTTCTACTGTTAACCCAAATAGACCATATATATAGAGTATATACGATAATAAGTTTGGTGACAAAAATTGTTACTTAAACCTTTTCTTAGGATTACATTTATCTCTTGACTTTTATAGTGTTTTTCTCAAAATATAAGTAGTTTTTATTCCATTATTAGAAACACTATATAAAACCCATCAAAAGAGAAATACTACGCGAGGATTGAGAAAAAATTTTAAAAATAAAATCATATCAACTTTCTCAATTACACACGTGTCTTGTTTTTGAAATATTAATATTCAATTATAAATTTATAGGAAATAAAAAAACTCACAACAATATGTGGTTTAAAAATTTAAAATAATAAATATAAAAAGGTTGACGTATTTTTTTTTTTAAGGTAAAATGACCGTCCAAATTTTAGGCATTAGCTGCCAAGGAAAAAAAGAAAGTTTAGGCATTAATGGTATACTCTTCCGGTCCTTAATATATGATCTAATTATTGAATTGATTTTGATCCTAAATATAATACATACTTCTTATATTTATCAATTTTTTTAAATTACCCCATGAATACTCCTTCAATTATAATCAAGTAGAAGAGGAAGGGAGGACATTAAGAAAAATGATTAAGATATTTTAGAAAAAACATGTCATATTTCTTATAATTAACTAATTTACTTTAACTCTCTTAATCTAATCAAATTAGTTAAATAAATCTTATATTAAAAACGGATGAGTATCTTCAATTCTTCATGTCTGAACTTGGAAAAGTAATGACTTTGCTGATGCGCGCTGCATCTTTTTCCCCCTTCTTAATCATATATACTATTTTGTTAATTTGTTCTTCTTTAATCATACGTCACCTATTTTGCCAATAAAAATTGATATAATTGATAAAGAACCGGCTCATGATTTATAAAATCGTGACTCACAAGGTTGAACTCTATTGTTAGTATGAACTTAAAAGCATGTTTTGACTTTAGTAAATCTTTATAACTCAAGTTATCTAAGTTTTTTTATATATATAAAAAAATACATGACGATATATTAAAATCCTGCACATGATTCTTATCTATTTTTAAGAAGGGAAAAGAAGAAATATTAGTTTTATATTAAAACACTGACCCAATTTATTCAAATGCCATAAATGCGAATATAATCTGTAAATATTAACTCCCATTAATGAGCTTTTAACGTGATGGGTGTATATGAGATGGAAACGTCACGACACATCAAGACTCGTACAAATAGCGAGGCGCACATGATTACAAAATACATAAGCCGGTTCAAGAAAAAATAATTTGGTTTATAATATGTTATGTGAAAAGTAATCAACACTTGCGTATCAGTTTTGTATACGCAATTGATACTTAAACATGACCTTTTATATTCTTCTTTCTTATTCATAATCTCATTTAACATGAATAAGATTAAAAAAATTAATTTGGGACAGATTTAATTAGTTTATTATTACTTGAGAATTCTAGCTCCCTTTATAAGCTCAAACCAACAGTCATACCCTTTCGTGAGAAATAAGGACACATGGCTTGGTTGGCGAAATCCCTCGCCTTGCTAGTACGGACAGCAGTGGTTATTGCGGGTAGCAGAGCTCTCTTCCTCTTCTCAGGCGCACCTCCAAAGACGATAGCACAAATCATCAATAATTTCACTAATAATCCACCTCAGAACTTGACGCTTCGCTGCAAATCTAAGGAGAACACAAGATCAGTGTCGGAGCAAAATATGAGTTCAAATTCAGATCCAACCTTTTTAAACGGACAACGTTGTGTTTTTGCAATTTCAGGTGGCCATCCGACGCTTCGTTTCACTACTTTGACATATATGTTCAGACAGGGAACGAGGCTAGTTGTTTGGAGCAGAAAGGCGCTATACGATGTTCCTGAAAGACATGAAAAAGAGGTGCGTGTAAATATGATAGGGTCCTGAAGGCCCATACTAATTGTTATCAGTGGAACCACCCCCCCGCTATGTAATTTTACCAGCCACCGCACCCGGCTAAAATGGCTCGACGTCACGGAGGTAATATAATTAATTGTGCGTTTCATAGATCTTTCCCAGAAGCCGAAATGCATATGTTTGCAAAATCCTGCTTTGGAACGCTCGATTGAGAAACAAACGCTCCCGTCGATCCAGCTTTTCTGAAAGCCATAGGTCTGTGTCTAATTACCAGGCATAGTACTGTATAATTAATTACTAATATATTAATGACGGAGAAATTCTTACGCTCATTCGTGGTCTATCGAGTTTAATAGCACTAGCTCATATAACTTTACTCTTACATGGCATCATAGTCAGAGAAATGAAAACCAATAGGTCCTACAAATTTTTATATTTAACAATTCCTCCCCATTAATGAATTTCTCTCTCTCCATCACACTTTCTCCTTCAACAAGGCCCTTCTTTCCCTTCCATCCAAGCACAGTAACTCTTCCTTTGGCTTGAAAGCTGTAGCTACTGGGGTTTAGATATAAATCATATTATAACTTTAAAAGTGATTTTATGATATGCGAAATAAATATATAGAGTAATTTATTTCAATTTATAAAAAAATTGATTTTAAACAACACTTCTGGTGATATCTAATCACCCCATAAAAAGTAGGTGGATTTGCTTAGTTTAACAAAATTTTAAAATTTTATTCCTATCAATCTTTACTATTAGAAAACCCATGCATTGGAATTTTACTAGAGAAATAGACCTAATGAATATAAGTCTACGCCTAAAGTTTGTCTTTTAAAACACATCCAATACTGTAAAATATATTTATAAGTGTATTTAGTATCTTAAAATATTTTTTGTGCAATTTTACAATTAACATAATATATAAATTGTTCTGAAAAATTAGCGCAATCCAGAGTAAGCAAGAATTTGAATTTAACACAATTCAAACTGTATTGGATATACTAAAAAACAATTTAAAATGCTGGATGCACTTAAAAAATATTTCAAAGTACCAAATACATTTTAATTCATATAATAATATAAAAGCTAGTATACAAAATTATTGATCCGCACAAATTTAAAAATTTCGATAGATATAATTAAAATAATGAACATGGGATTGGGATGATTTTATTTTTTATTTTTTTGCCAACAGGGATGAATTTAGTTACAGTAAATATCACGCATATATTATTTATTTCAATTGATATACTCCCAAGTTTACAGTGCTCTAAAACCTACTGTAGATACAACTAAAATTAACTCTAGAGCTGTGTACCCAAGAAAGGAAATAATTTATGGTAGAGTTCTTGCTTTAATGGAAGATGAAAAAGGGCATAATTAAAAGTGAAAATTGGGGAACGGAAAGAAAGAAATTAATTGACGGAGAGAGAAATTGTTAAATAAAAATTGGTGGAACCCACATAGATTATTTCTTTGTTTGTGATGCTGTAAGACGGAATGCAAATGAGGTGGTTCCATTTAGGCTCTGTCTGGATCAGCGTTTGCTGATTCAAAAAGAGCTTAAATTATAAAATAAGTAGCTTAAGTTCAATAGACCTGTTTGGCAGCATCTAAAACTGATTGAGCTTATATAATTTTAAGCTCCCTGGACGCTCAGTTGGAATAAGCTAACTGAAGGAGCTTATCAATTAAATTACAAGAGCTTCTCACGTAGCCATTGTGCAATGTCAGAAAGATTCTTTGCTTTTCTCTCTCATCTGTCCTTTTCTTCCGCAAGAGCTCGGTCCATCTTTCCTTTTCACCCCCAACTCATTCCTTCCTTTTCTCCCACTAGCCGTTCGTGGTCGCCCAGCAGCAGCTCGGTCCAAGTCGCTCGGTGCCTTCTTTTTCACCCCCAGCTCGGTCTCAAAAATTTTTTATGTTTCAATTTATGTTTAAAATATTTTTTTGATTTCTTTAAAATTTTAAAATTTAATTCACTCATTAAATTTGATTTCTTCAAATTAAATTATTTTAATTTCATTATATTATGATCAATTTTTTATCATGTTTCATTATTTATTAAAACTCATACCTATTTTGGTAATTTTTCAGCCAAACTTACTTTTACTCAACTATAATCCAAACAAGCTTTTATCAATCTCACTTTTGCAAACTAACTTTTCTGAACTTCAATCCAAACACAATTCAGCTTATCCAATTTAACTTTTACCAACTTCACTTTTCATAAGCTACTTTTTCTATAAGCTGTTTTTTCAATCGCTGATCCAAACGGGCACTTAATTGGATATGGTGCGCCCGCAAGGATTTCTCATTAATGACGTGGATGCACGCGAATGAGAACTTCACGACCTATACAATAAGGCCAAGTGTGATTATAAGTACGAACGAAAATCACAAAATCAATAATCAATAAATGGAAAGTTGAAAACTTGCTGATCGCCGATTGAAAAACGTGGCAGCGTCACGCCTGGAAAAGTGTCAAGAAAATAGAAACAATTTTCAAGACAGTCCCCCTCACGTCTTTCTTTAACGAAAGATTAGAGCTTAAAAACCAATTTCATCAATTGCCTTCTTTCCAACAACGCTGAAAACGTGGGAAATGAATAGTTAAAATTTGAAAAACTAAGTTGTGAAGATTTTTTAAAAAATTCTAACAAAGGATTATGGTCTTTTTCAAAAAAAAATCATAAATATTTCAATTTACTATATATTTCCTTTAAATAAAAATATAATTTTTTTATGTTCTACCTCCAATAAAATAATACCTATACTTATAAAAAATTAATATTCTGATTTTAAATATAAAATATATTTTATAGTATAATTTTAGATTACAAAACAAATTTTATATTCAGAATCCCAATAGTAGTATTTTTTTTTTGGTCAAGGACACCCCTTATGATCAATATTAATCACAATCGCACCCCGTACTAGTTATATTTGTTTGAAGCCAGGGCCCAGGAGATCCCAAGCCCCTTTCAAATTCTTTGGCCTGTTCTCTCATTTCTTTGTCTGCGCTCTGCACTTCGTGGTATCACTCTCACTCCCGCTCTCTCCCCCCCCCCCCCCCCCGACCTGTTTCGCATGGCTTCCGTTGTGGGATCGCCATCTTCCTCTTCTCCTTCAAAGCTCCTTCTCAGACCTTCACTGCCCTCTTCATCACTTTCCGCCTCTACGCACCTCTTCCTCTCCAATCCCACCTCAACTCCCAAAACCCTATCTTCCAAACTCTACTCTGCCGTCTCGTCCTCCTCTTTCGTCGTCGGTGAATCTCCCATTTTCTGTCCCTCCCTTCTCCCTTCGTCCGCATTCGGAGGTTTCTCCTCCGGCCGGCGGTCCCTGGTCGTCCGAGCAGCCAGAGGGAAATTCGAGAGAAAGAAACCACACGTTAATATAGGTACAATCGGTCATGTTGACCATGGAAAGACTACTTTGACGGCTGCTCTTACCATGGCTTTGGCCTCTATGGGAAATAGTGCGCCCAAGAAATACGACGAAATTGATGCAGCACCGGAGGAAAGAGCCCGAGGGATCACGATCAATACTGCTACTGTGGAATACGAGACTGAAAGCAGGCACTATGCCCATGTAGATTGTCCTGGACATGCTGATTATGTGAAGAATATGATCACCGGTGCGGCACAAATGGATGGTGCTATTTTGGTTGTATCGGGTGCTGATGGACCAATGCCTCAGACCAAAGAGCATATTTTGTTGGCGAAACAAGTGGGTGTGCCTAATTTGGTAGTTTTCTTGAACAAGCAGGATCAGGTTGATGATGATGAGCTTCTTCAACTAGTGGAGTTGGAAGTCCGGGAGCTTTTGAGCATCTATGAATTCCCTGGTGATGATGTGCCTGTAGTTTCAGGTTCGGCTTTGTTGGCTTTGGAGGCACTGATGGCCAACCCGAATATTAAAAGAGGGGAGAATCAGTGGGTGGATAAAATTTATGAATTGATGGATGCTGTTGATAGCTACATACCAATTCCTCAGCGTCAGACTGATTTACCTTTCCTTATGGCAATTGAAGATGTGTTTTCAATTACTGGTCGCGGTACTGTGGCGACAGGGCGCGTTGAGAGGGGCAAAGTTAAGGTTGGAGACTCTGTGGATATAGTGGGTCTTAGGGATACCCGGACTACTACAGTTACTGGGGTTGAAATGTTTCAGAAAACACTTGATGAAGCGCTTGCAGGTGATAATGTGGGGCTTTTGCTTAGGGGTATTCAGAAGACAGACATTCAAAGAGGAATGGTTATTGCCAAACCGGGCACCATCACACCCCATTCAAAGTTCACTGCTATTGTTTATGTGTTGAAAAAAGAGGAGGGAGGGAGGCATTCGCCATTCTTTGCTGGATACAGGCCGCAATTCTACATGAGAACTACTGATGTCACTGGGAAGGTTTCTAAGATCATGAATGATAAGGATGAAGAGTCTAAGATGGTTATGCCTGGGGACCGTGTGAAGATGGACGTGGAGCTAATTTTTCCAGTAGCTTGTGAACAAGGAATGAGATTTGCAATTAGAGAAGGTGGGAAGACCGTTGGGGCTGGTGTCATCCAAACCATCATTAAATGACGTTGTTGTGAATTTTGGTCAGTGAAATGAATTTAAGCTATTTTGATGCGGTTTAGTTAGTGTGATTGTCTGCAAATAATTGTGTTACTGTTTTGATATTTCTATGATAATGTAGATTGTTCTATTTTGCTGGGTACCTGGAAAGATATTTCAGGCATGCATTCTACTGTTTTGTAAAGTACAATGAGCGTTAGGCAGTTTCAAGTGGTTGCAGGATGATCAATAAGATGATAAATATACCGAGAAGATGTATGAGGGTTTTGATTGACTTAAAGGACTACCTAATTTGGTAAGATTGAATTGGATTGGATGCTTTGTCTTCAGGTTAGATGTGCTCGAACTATTTAACGTTTCAAATTTCAATTTGGTCGCATTAAACAATAGCAGGATACCCTAATAATAGCTGATTCAGGAACTTAGTTCAGTAATCTTCAGAGACACAGTTACTTAGAAGAAGAGGATGGGAGCTGGATAGCATCTGATTTTCCTAACAAGTCATGCTCATTTTTATTAAGTTTGTATCAACGTAAATTTCATACGAGTTTTCGTTTGCCATATTGTGTGGCCATCTTTCTGGAAATTTTAACTGGCCAAATCTTCTTCAAACGTTTATCTAGTCATTGTGTAGCTTTAGTGTTGCGAGGTGGTTTGAGGGTCTGATGCAACCTGCACGCACTAGTTTCAGTTTATGTACTAGTAAAATTGTGGAAAATTTTAATCCTGGCTGCATGCTTGGAGTTGATCAGTTGGTGCCGTTGTGCGTCCGCATTTCTTTACTCCACAGAAGATGGCGGTGGACATTTGATAGTGTATTTTAGTTGACATACTATGTGAAATTAGGAACTGTGATAAGCATGTTGTGTGCGATTCTATATTTGCTCAAGGACGTTAGCCCACCCTGCGACCTAGCTTCCCACATCAAATGCGGCTGGTTCTTAATCTTAAGTATAGGCTGTTTGGTAGGCTCAAACAGCAAAAAGTTGCGAGTTCATTCTACCACTCTTCATATAATGATGGGGCATAATAGTGATGAATACCTAAAGTTGTTGACCGGGTAGTTTTTTTTTGGGAGAAGAATTAATTAAGTCCTAAAAAAAGAAAATAATTACCAACAAGTCTTAATAACAACTTAAACAGTTTGTAATGATAAGTGTCAAAGTAAACATAAAAAACTTTTAAGACTAATTTTGTAATATATTTTTTTTAGGACCTCAATATAATTTTTTTTTGACGTGGCAAGGTGTGTAATAAGTGATGCGTTGTTTTCATTGTGCTTAACGTAAATGAGAGTAAATCGTAGAAGACTGTTAGATACGTCGTAACTTCAGGATGGAGTGGATCGATGATCAATGAAAAGCTTTTGCCTTCCATCCTTCAATGAGCAAAATATTTTTTAAGTTGAATTTTGCATACTCTTGATTTGCTGTAAGCTTCCAGCCGTTAAAGAATTTTCATGGGGGCTTTTCTCGCACTTGGACTTTGACCATCTGACGGGCGCGTAATTCAATTCTGGATCGATTGGACAAAGACGAAGCTATTGCTTCATTGGTGATGTGGCTATGATCATTCCTCACAGGATTTTGGGTGGAGACGAAGCTTTAGGTCGTATCTGGGTCTTGGCGGGAAAATCCGATGCTGATGACGCATTGGTGAAGTTCCAAGGATAATGCCAAGAAACAAAGAAGCTTCTATACTAAAAGAAATGATAACGTTGAATAGTACAGTTTCATTTTGCAAGAAGATCTTTCTCAAAAAGAAAAAAAACTGGTAAAAGTGGTAATGGTAATTAGATTGGTCCGTGGCGCATTGCTGACCTAATACAGAAATGACCTCCATTTATGCTTGCTATTTGCGACATGACTGCCTTTGGGAATGCTCGATAAGTTGAATTGCGGTTCTAACTCATGGCACGACTTCTAGTGCCTGTAACATGCTTGGGTAATTGGAATTGGTGGGTCTGACAAAGAACCATTGAGGATTCGATCAGCAACCCAATGATTAGCAGCCTCAGCGTAATGAACACCATCCCAGCTTACATATTTCAAGGGATTCTCGCAAGAAGCACCATACACGGCTTTTCCATTCACCATTTGTTTTGTCCCGCACCATATATGAGTGTCATTCACGTGATATCCGCAGCAGATCTTCAGTGCATCAACAAATCCTGAAAACACAAAACAAAACGAAGCATTGACACCCTCCATTTTAGCCTAATAAGAACCTCGTATAATAAATAATGCCAATAATGAATAGAAAGATATTACCTTCATTCTTAGCTTTGCTGATGAGTCCATACTTTGCAGCATAGACATCCACATATGTGATTGAAGCTTGTGGGAGCTCTGCCTCAGCTGATAATTTTGTTTTTAAGCTGTTTGTTGAACTCTATGGCCATCTCATTCTGATCCTTCACGCACCCATACTGGTCAAGATAACCTGCTGGTAAATTATGCTTGTAAAACAGATTCACTGGCAGGCACCCATTGGTCCTGTGTTGTGTATCCAAAATGCCCTCCCTCTTGTTGGTATAGATGCTGCAAATCAGCTATTTAAACTCAGACCCGCTTCATTTCAATCATACAGCTTCGAGGTTCCCTAGGATTCTCAGTTATTTCATAG
>NW_021633319.1:0-45854 GCF_004799145.2 Neltuma alba | reverse complement strand
TTAATAAAGACATGTGGCACTTGTATGGCATCCTACATGGCATTTGATAGTTTTATATTAATTATATTTTTTCACATAGGATTAAATTGTCATTTTATCACCAAAATAAACCCTTCTTCTCCTGGTGTATCGTCGCCGTCTTCAAATGTCTTAATGGGCTTCAGAACATCAAAACTGATATGCGAATGGCCGAACTCTTCCTGTTTCAGGAAAACGCAATTCCAATTAACGCAAATAAATTCAAATGGGGACGATAAATATGAGCGAAGCAATAATTATAATTAAGCTAAGCTATACTTTATTCCAAAAGCCTCCATATAATCAATAACTTATCTGATGTGTAAATGGAGAAAAAAAATTAAACCTCTACTTTTTAATCCCAAATGAAAAGAGGCATAAAGAAATTAATTTAAGGAAGACAACAAACGATATGTGCGAGCAAATTTAAGTGACTGATTTTAGATCCAATCATGAGTTTTGGCAATGTGAGTGTTGTGCAATTACCCGATTTGATGTTTCTCCTCGCAAAAATCCATGTTAAAGGGCTCGTACTCAATGAATTGTGATCCAGAGGAGAAATAGGCTCAATTTTCTTCTTGTGGACAATAATGGGGTTGTCGTGAGAAACTAGGAGAAGGGGGTTTACTTTAATGATAAAATGACGGTTTAGTCTTTATGTGAAAAATATAATTAGTATAAAATTATTAAATGCCATGTAGGATGTCATATGACATGTCACATGTCTTCTATTAATCTGACTTGACAATCTTTGTTAAAAAGATAACAGTAAGTTAACGGGAAGGGCTTGTGTTAAAAAAAATAAAAGGCTAGGCAAGTTAAATTTAAACTTTAGAATGTCAGGGAAGTTATATGCAACTAACTTATAGTTCAAGAGGGTTTATATTAATTTAGCTATAATTCTTGGTTTCCTCAGGTTTGGTTTCATTTGGTTTTGGTCCATCAAATATCATACTATAGGTTTTGGTCTTTCAAGGGTAAATTGTCCAGATTTTTTATTAGATTATGGGGGTCAATGACCCAGTGTTATAATAAAAATGAATTTGAGAGGCAAAACCTGTGGTTTGAAACTTGAGGATCAAAAACTAAAATCGCAAACTTGAAGAATCAAATATTATATTTACCCAATAATTAAAGACAAGTTAAAAAAGTGCGTTAAATGTTAAAAAAATCACCAAATTATCATACTTTTTTTTCAAATTTAAACTTATAATAGGATGGAAGGAGTATTTGTTTAGTACTCCCTCTATCTCTTTTTATAAACAACATTGGAGTTCATCATGTAGATCAAATGTTAGTTAAATTAGTTAAAAACAATAAATATGTAAAATTAGAATTCTTTCACTAAATGCTTTTATTTATGAGGGACGGAGTATAAAAAGAAGAATAAGAAATTTATTATAATAAAGAGAATTTGAAAGAGAGAAAATGTGTGATGGAGAGATAATAATTTGAAAAATAAAATAATAAATATATTGAATATAAATAAGTAATTAATAAGGCAAACAGAGAATTTGTTATAAAAATTTAAGACAACTTGTAAATGTTACTTATATCTAGAAACAAAAAGAAGATATTTATTATTGTTTATAGAAAAGGACTTGAGGAGTATGTTTTCTCACAGATGGAGATTATATGAAAATGGTGCTTGGTATTTTATTCCTTTTGATTTTTTTTTTAAAATGTCATAGCCTCCACTATTTCAATTATTCGCGGATCGTTTGGACCCCCATTGGGTTTAGAAATAACTAGAAATAGAAATTGCAAAAAACAAATTAAAATTAGCCACTGATGTGTACTTTAACGGGCTCCCAAGAGCACGAGACACGAGTATAATTATAGGAAGTGAACTTTGTATACAATTGAACCTTTACATGCCATAGGCAACCAAAAAAAAAAAACTTTCTATGCCATTCTTTTCTTAAAGCATGACTACATGAATATAGAGGATTTTTTAAAATTTAAAGGGATGCATTAATTGTAGGTTTTTTGTATCGCTGATACATTATTTTCCATTTGTGAATATAGCCTCCCCCCCCCCATAATTTGCGTGTGTATTTGTTGGCGGTAGCACTTACAGAAAACTATTAGTACGAGTCACGTCTTACGAATGCTGTCTTTAAAAGTTATTCTGCGACCACTGGCAAGTGAGGAAGCAGTACTCCTCAGGATTAAACGGACTCCTCCTACAAGAACAGGGTGAACAGAACAGCAGAAGAAAAGATATAAACTCAGTGAGGTAGAGAAAATTCCAGAGGAGGGAAAGAGATGCACGAAAGCTCAAGTCCGGGATGATTCAGCCTCTGCCTCGAAGCACCTTATATAGGCCTCAACCCATTGCACTGTTAAACACAAATTAATCATGCTTAAATGTGATTAATATTGCCGTTTCAAACGTTGCAGCAATGAAGGTGCTTAATGCGGTGGTTTCTGAATGTTGGGTGATTAAGGCACGTTAAGATCAATTTAAACAAAACTATTTCTGCAATTAAAGGATAATTCGTTCAGGTGGCACTAAAGCCTTACGTTTTTTAGGGTTTTAAAATTCAAAAGGCAATAAATCATGTTTTGAGGTAAGCTCCTAAATTATTAAAATTAATTTTAGATTTTGTAAAATGTCTAATTAAAAGGTGCCTTTTCCGCCTTTAACTCACGTGCGGGGGGGAGTCATTGGATTTTCACTGCATTTGCCTCCGGTGACCCATGTTTGTGGGTGCAAGATCCTCCTTCTCCTCTAGGCCCATTCATTAGCCTAAGAACACAAGCTTGTATTTATGGACTTGTGTCTTCACTCTCTTGAGCAATGTGGGATTTGTCCTTTTGACACATTCACACAATTTCCAACAATATTAAGGAAGAATGACAGGAAAAAAAAGCCTGAAAATCACATAGCACAATTGAGGAATTCCTACAAAAATGAAAAATGTGTCATTATTTTTTCATATATTTATGTTCTTACATGTCTTTTTCCCCTTTTGTGTGTAAAATTACACAATGTCTAGCATCCAAAAGTGAGTTTCCTAGAAAGAAAAAAAGAAAGAAAATGAGAAATGCACTTAGAAAAAACATGTAATATTTACAGAAAGAAAGAAAGAATAGGTTTGGCAGCGAGAGAGATTGGGCAAAGATAGTAGAGTTCAGAGGAATGACCTGATGGAAGGGAGTGGGGCGTCTCTGCAAAAATAGTTTATTGCAGAAAATGAATGAAAAGTGTCGTATTTCTATATTTGACTTGACATCTTTACGTGCTGCCAAATTTCAAGATACCCAATAATAGAATTAAAACGATTTTTTTTTTACAAATGTTTAATTTATAATTAATAAATTATGCTAATTTTAATTTAAACAATTAATTGGAATAAATTTATTTATTTTAAATGATTAAAAACATCCCAATGCGACTTGTTCTTGTTAAGAGATAATTGAACTTGTGCTTGTGTTTACCTCTTCATTGTTTTCCCCATAAAAATACAAACGCTCTTCATTGGATTTTGTTTGGCAAATCCAAGAAACCATAGAACTAGGGGGCGAAAAAAATCAAAAGAAGGCCCGGCATGATAAAGGTAATTTAGGAAGAAGTAATGAATTTCAAATGAGTCGGGTTTTGGTAGCCCGAATGTATTAAGCACTTTCTTTAAAACTTTTTAAAATGCGAGATTTAATGGCAATGTGAGTTATGACAAAAAAAAAGATTAATATAGGAAAAATTACACTCAGGTCCCACAAAAGACAATTAATTTTAAAAAAGTCTCTGAAAATCTCGAAATGATTTTAAAGTCCCCAGAGACCTGCGTGTAATTAATTGTAATTGTTAAATTACTTATTTACCCCCATTAATTTTATTGCAGTAATTCATTTACAACCTCAACAGTGACTGTTGACAACCCGAACAGAGGTGGTTGACAACCTCGGCAATGCTCCTGACAACTCACTCTGTGGAATGCCAGGGGCATTGTCGAGGTTGTAATCACCTCTCATCGGGTTGTCAACAACCACTGTTGAGGTTGTAAATGAATTCCATTGGGTTCAAATTAATGGGGTAAATAGGTCATTTTATAATTATAATAAATTACACGCAGGTCCTTGGGGACCTATGAATCATTTCAGGATTTTCAGGGACTTTTTTGAAAGAAATTAATTGTCTTTTACAGGACCTGAATGTAATTTTTCCATTAATCTATGCTTGTCCCACTGAGTTCTCTTTTTGGTCACAAAAGAACAAATAAGTATGTTGGATTGGGTTGTGCTGGAGGAGGCCTAACAGGCACCTGGTCTTGTCAAACTTGTTCGGTTTGGATTCCAGGTTAAGCGGTAATTCATGAAAAAATATATATATCTATATATATTATTGCCTTCATTTTATTGTTTTTGGTATAGAAAAATGTTTGGGTTTTTTGTGTGTTATTAATACTTATTCTATTGTACTAATTTTATTAATATGTTTTGATATAGAATTTTATTAGTAATTTTTTTTTAATATATAATGTTTGGGGCACAAGTGTGCACAGTTTATGGGCCAAAGGAAGGAGACAATTCAGGCCTATTATAGAAGTTCAGAGCACTTGAAAAAGAAATGGAACGCTCCGTACCTAATAAAACCTGAGTAATGGACCAGATCCAGGCCCACTAGCAGGACCAATCCACTATGAAATAAGCAATCCCTTCACTTTCTGTGATATCGTTTCCTTTGAAAATTCTTATTGGTAGTCATAATTAATTTTATTTTTAATTTCCTTATTCAAGTACTAAGGCAACTTTTTGGCCAATAAAAGTACCAAGACAACCACCGTGTCCTGAATCTGAATCTGAATCTTTTCACTAGTAACCGTATTTAACTTTGAAAAAAATTCATTAATTAGCTTTATTTTCTCACATTTGACTTCCTAAAATTTAGAAGCAAATTTTACAATTTAGTTTTAAACTTATAATCAATTAATTGTATTCTATTTTTAAATTGAGAGCAATGAAATTGCTCATCAATAATGATTGGCTCTTGTACTATAAGAATTGGATCTAATAGAAGGAGAGATTACTATGTGACAAACCAAAATTTAAATTTTTATTGGAAAGATGTTGACATTTACTGTTTGATAATACCTTGAATATGATTATCTATAATAGAAGGATATATGTGCTTAACAAAAAAAAATGATTGGCCCTTACTATTTTTACAGGATAAATTTTAGTTATATGAATAAAAGGTAAACATATATACAAACACGAAGAAAGGTAAAATCCAAAGAGATATAATGAACTCAATATAGAATTTCTCATATTCTAAATAATATATATGTCTGCAAACTGAAATTAAAAAGAGAGAGTTTATTTTCTTCTTGAATATGCAAGAAGAGGCAGTGGAATAATATCCACGTGTGAGTGCAAAACTACATGTATAATAATTAATGAAAAAAATCATTAATTAGCTTTATTTTCTTAATTATACTAATTTTGATTCTTCTTTTTAAACTGAAAGTAATGAAATTACTCAACAATAATGACGGGCTTTTGTACTAATAAGAGTTGGATCTAGTGAAAGGAGAAATCACTATGTGATGAACCAAAATTTAAATCTTTATTGGAGAGATGCCGACATTTAATGTCTGATAATGCATTGAATATGATTATTTATAATAGAAGGATATCTGTACTTAGCAAAAAAAAAAATGATTGGCCCTTGCTATTTTTACAAGATAAATTTTATTTATAAGAATGAAAGATAAACATATGTACAAACATGAAAAAGGGTAAAATCCAAAGAGATGTAATGAACTCAATATAGAATTTCTCATATTTTAAATAATATATATGTCTACAAACTAAAATAAAAAAGAGAGAGTTTATTTTCTTCTTGAATATGCAAGAAGAGTAAGTGGAATAATAGATCCATATGTGAGTGTAAAACTACATGTATGGAATGACGGATTTAATTTTAGGAGGTTTAAAGGATATGTAAGATTAAATAACCAATGGTTTAAATTTTATTTGTACTTAATTAATCCTCGTGATGTCTAGATTAAGTGAGGATGATAATATTGTTAGAACTTTTTTTTCCCAACACCTCTTTGATTCAATAAAAAAAATAGTTGTAACTTTTTGCACAATAGTTGCATTTGATCCTATTAATGGTATCAGAATGAGATCATGAATAATAATTGATAATATAGCAATGCTTGATTTTACAAGTGGTATCAGAGTAAAATTGATAGTAATTTGCAATATAGTGACTATAGGAATGGGATCATCGTTCAATTTCTTCCTTACACTACTAATTTCATATCTTTTTCACATGCAACTTAATATATTTTTGAAAATTTTAATATTGGCCAGCTTTCTAAATAAAAATAAACCAGTAGAGCAGAGTAGCATTAACATCAGCAAGCTTGAAAGCCATCTATGTCAATAGCAGCTCCATGAGATGTCTCATTCAGCATTTTCCTGCGTACATCCAACGAAATCAACCATAACAAAGCATGAAATATACTAACTAGTCCAAAATACAATAACTAACTAAGCTAACTGACATAGCTTGGGGTTGCATAGATTTTGAGCATAAGCTTGTTCTTATTTGGGTAACAGAGAAGTACAGAATGGAACAGTCTTGAAACCTCATTTGCAAAATGTAGAGGCCTAGTTGCAAAATGATAGCCACATTTTCATATACTAATCCAAACAATATTGATAATACCAGATGATTAACTATGGGCCAAAAACGATGTCAATGGGTGTCCATGGTTAATTCCTTACAATTTCAAATGCGTTTTGGAATATTTTGTGTTTTTGTTTGGCAAGTGGCTTCGCTTTCCTCATTAGGCACAATATTTTATAAGAAGACAAAATGACTTCAAATGGTCGAAAAGCTTCCAATAATAAAGTCTTGTATCATATAAAAAAAAAATTTATGGATCAAACAGGCGTTTAGTTAGAACAGGTTCAATTCAATCTCTAACACAATTCACCATTGTTACAGAACTCATAGTTACTCATACAATACATGAGCGAATAGAACTTACCTAGGCGCAAGTTAGATCTCGCGGTAGCAGAGTGGGTAGTGTTCATGTGATTTTTTGTAGTTAATAGCGATGCAGTGACCATGAAAAATGTGTCCACAGTTCAAATTTTTCCCTACATCCCCTGCTTTTAGATTTCTTTAACAAATAATGCAGAGCATAACTTCAGAAATCTCAGTATTTGCTAGCCTTCGGAGGAAAATCGAAACCGATCCTCTATGTGCCTCTTCATCATCAGCTTCCTCTGCATTACCAATATTGGTAGCCTCCACAATGTTTGGGTCATCAAACCTATCTTGAGGAGCCTTTTTTGTCAAATCACCACCGCAGGTAGGACAACGACGATTTCTTGCCAGGCATCTAATAATGCACGCAGGGTAGAAGATATGGCCGCTGAAACAACCTTCCTAAATAAACAGATAAACTTAACTTTTTCATAGTAACTTTAAGAAGTAACTTTTTATAACCAAACCATGCTAAATACAAGTTCAAATTATATCACAATCATCTACACTAACTAATTATATAATATTATTATCCGTGATAGAAAAGAGCAGTACCTAATCATACATCCTATCACAGATAAAAGAACTTTTCTTAACTCATTCAAATACAAACTATATAAGAAAGGATCAATATTATCTAATATGGTTATAAAACAACATATAATATAGCGCATAAATCAAAATATTAAGAATTAAATCTTAATTCATACTTTATAATAAATTCATAAACAAATCACATGCAATCCTAGGCCTCTGGCCACCTATCAGTACACATACCACAATAATACACTCAAAGGACATAAGACACAATAATGCATGAATCAATTAAAAACAATTTATCTTAAGGTGGCAATATATAAGATACAACATAGCTTATAAATCGAGGAGACGCTACAAGTCACTAATATAGCTTTACTCCTCCTGAGCCTTCCTTGACGTCCTTCCTCTAAAGCTTTCACCTGAAAAAATGTTAAACAATAGGCATGAGACAACGTCTCAGTAACTAAATCCCTACCTATCACACACACTAGCATGGATTAGCGAGGTGTCAGGTGAGATACATTGAGTTAATAACAGTCAATAGACATTTATCTAACAGTTAAACTCACAATAATCATATAGGTCAAATATATCTGCCAATTTCATGCAACTGATAATTTTAAAAAGATAACATACTTTTCATTTATTCAAAAAAAATATAAATATCAATGAAGATTCCATGTTATATGCAATCCATGAATCCCAAATTCATCCTTATATCCTCCTTATTTCTGCCGACTGGATCCATGGGCTAAGTTCTTTCCATTTGACTAATTATTCTAACAAGTTCACCACAAGAGTGATATAGACCGGCCAAAGACCATAGAGTACTCGGTGGACCATGGGTCCCCCTCGAAGAACTAATGGGGTGTCGCAGTCCCTCGAAGAACTAGTGGGACAATAATAGTGGCCAACCATAGAGCTCCGTATGGAGGCCGATACCACGTGGTAAGTATATAAATCTCAATAACTCCAATCATCTCCTTCTCCCATCTAAACTAGATGCACAGGGTTCAAAATAACACATTTATATGCATAATTAACCAAATTCCAGAATAACATCTCATAGTCATAATTATTAATTTCTATCAATGCAAATGATTTCAACCCTTTTCAAAATAGTACTCCACAAGACAATTCATACAAAACATAATATATGTATACGAAACTTGGTTATAAAATCACTCACCAACCTTATACCAATGCATGTAACGGATAGAAATTTAGTTATTTGGTCTCCTAGCTAACAGGCAAATACAACCAAAGTCCAGCCTTGAAAACACCACAATAGGGTTTATATCTACAAACGAAATTAAAATGTTTTCTCTATAGTATTAGGGTAGGCTACTCACAAAATCCTAATCTCTAACTCTTCCTCTAAAAGTTTTAATTTTTTTACTCAGAATTCTAGCCTAAAAGAACTTTTTTTAATATTTGGAATGAGAACATATATATGATTTAGACTCAATTCCTAAATTTTTCTTGCTTAAATATGTCCTTTGATTATTAGATTATATTATTAGAATTATCAAATTCATAACGTAAATAGAAAAACCCCAATTTATAACTTATGTTTTATCTTCGAATGATTTAGATAAATAGATTTAATACAAGTTAGGGTATTCTCACTACAGAGGTTAAACCCTTAATCTGACCGTTGAATTTAATTTCTTATCTATCATGATACTATCCTCCAAATTATGACTCAATCTAACGGTGGACGAACTTAAAAATACTAATATACTATTCAGGACTCTATCTGCTAAATCTAAAAAAACAAGTTGAAAATGTACCTAATAACTTGTAACTTAGAGATCAAAATGACGATCCAACCATTCAAATTGACGATTTGGATGTCTCAAATAGGCTGACCAAATATTAATTCGATCCAACGGTTAATGAACTTAAAACTAGCACTTTTTTTAAGCTATCATAGATATGTGCGAAATTATTTACTCATTCCAAACTTCACCCATTACCTCCTATATATAGGCTCTTCAAGCTCCTTCACTCTAGTGACTAGTCAATATGGGACTTCTATACCATTGCTATTTTATCCATCTTCTTATCATTTAATCAATGTGGGACTTCTTAATATTGCTATTTTACTCATTTTCTCATACACGCGCATAAAAAGTAGAATTATTTTAATTGCATCTATATATATTTAACATCTACCTATTTTATAAAAAATTGTTTAAATATTAGAGATATGAAAATTAGGATATTACAGCCGTAGTTGAGCTTTTTACCTACGCGCCCTGTTTTCAGATGCTCTTCATAGTAGCTATAGATAAGGTCCTCTGTGATTACAATAGAGGGAGCACAAGTACGGAGTTGAGATTGAGTGAGATCATCACTGGATGCTGAGCCATCGAAACCTTCAGCGAAAGACATTGCAAGTGTTGGAGGAAAGGGATCGGGAGGAAGGAAGATGAAGGAGCTTTAATATGCACGGAAAAGGAGCGCAAGCTGGAGTATTAGAGCACAACCAACTGATACTCTTCCGATTCTTAATATATGATCCAATTGCTGAGTTGGTTTTAGTCCTAAATATAAGACCTATTTTTTATATTTATCAATTTTTTCTAAATTACCCCTATAGATACTCCCTCAACTATAATCAAGTAGAAGAAGATGATGAGGTATTAAGAAAGATGATTATGGTATTTTAGAAAAAACGTGTGATATTTCTTATAATTAACTAACTTACTTAATATTCTTAATCTAATTAAATTAGTTAAATGGGTCTTATATTAAGGATCGGAGAAGTATTATGATCCTGAACTCGTGTGCATAACTGTTTACTTCATGCAATTTGAACCATGAGTATATTATAGTTAATTATTCATATTCTTTGTTATATTTCAGACCCCAATCTTGGTAGGTTTGGGCCAAAATAACTGAGAGACCAAAAGCCTTATGCATCTGAACTGAACCTTTTGAAGTTGGCATGACACCATCGTACCGTGAGGTTTTTTACACTGTCAAGCCCTGGCCATGGAGAAAATGCTTCTTCCTATCTTCCAAAAACTCTTTGTTGCAAACACATTTTAGTTTGGAAGAGGTCATTATGTTAACATGTATACAGTAGTAATAGAAATATGCTCATATGAATCCCTTGATCAAGCGGTTAATGGGAAAATGCATATAGTTTAACACCACATAACATACCTATGAGCAACCTGTACATGAAAGCTATGAAATTCTACTTACAATAGACTCATGCAATGATTGATGTCAACAATACTCTGCCCAATGAGTATACTTTAGTAAGTTCAGCTTCAAGAATCACTAACTATCTATTTAAGTTAGCTTATCATGTTGCTGAAAGATTATCAAGAGAATTACAATCAAATCCCAAGAAAGAGAAATAATTACTAAAAGGTCTCAATAACAACCTGAACAACTTGGAATGACAAGTTCTAGAGTGGAAAATGACAACCTTTGAAACCAGTTTTGTAATTTTTTTTCTTTCCTTAGGACCTTGTTGTAATTCTCCCAAGATTATTTTCTCTAGTAGGCACTATCCTCAGCTTCATTACTGAAATATAAATGTCATCATGAATTCACGATCATATATGGCTAGTCCAGCAAGCCACCATCATTTCTCACTATCTTAAAAATCTTGCCAATGCAGGCACTGAAAATACTTTGTCATAGTCAGCCAACAAGCAAAATTTCAGATCTAGAATGAGGCATGTAGTGTTTGCATGGAAAGGTTTGAGAGGTTCAGCTATTCAGCTATTATGCAAAGGCTTAAGAAAGAAGAACTGTCAAAAGTACCCCCCATTATAGACCTTTTAAGTTGCTTTCTTAGGTTATCTAGCTTCCAAAAAAATAAATTAATCTAATATTGACAGAAAAGATCATAAATGCTGAAATGCATGTACTTGAATCCGCAAGCTCAAACCCGCGAAACGTATGAACTTCAGGGTTCTGAGAGCAAGAGAGAAGTGAGGTGGGAGATGGCCACAGAAGTCTCATAACGATTGGTGAGTTCACAATGATTTTTCCAAAAGAATGGAAGAGAAGAGCCTTCATCCAGTATCCCTCTCTTCATCCTGAAATAGGGACCCATACTCCAATGGCGGGAAGCTGTCTCCTTTTTTTCTTATTTGGAGTCATACTCCGCATAAACGCATTAATGGTAAATTTAAATTCTGGGGTTAAACTCCATCTTTGCCCTTCTACTCTTTTTCGAGGATCACCGGGCACACTCTATTTTGGGGCAACACAGAACAGTAGTTGATCTAACAAATTATAGAAAAGGATGAAGAAAATTACATATAACGCCCTATGAACAATTTAATACCCCCTTATGTAATCAGTCAATTTTGTCTCTAATATTTTAAACTAACTTATCTAATTTATAAATTAATGTATGATATAATATTATACACAATTATTTTAGTGAGTATATTATATTTATTATAATCAATTAACTTATTTAACTTTTTTAATATAAAAAATTACTTAGTTTACTGTATATTAAGATTTAAAGGAGTGCTTATTAAATTTTCAAAATTACAAATTAAAGTCAAAGAGCTAATATTATTTTACAGATATAAAAAAAATTAAAATATCATTTTTGCCAACCACTTTGATTGGCCAGGGGGTGACCAATCACTTTGCTAATACTACCTCTGATCCTTAATATAAGACCCTGTTTGACTTTTATTTTGGTCCTAAATATTATACCTCAATCCACTTTGTCTCTCATATTTATATATATATTTTTTTCCAAAGTAACCCTTCTAATAATAAGAGTTCTAATCAATACACTTAATTCGTAATGATATTTTAGGAAAGACAACACCTATTTAGGACAAATAACTAACTCAACTTACTTCCTTAATCTCCTCAAATTAGTCAACTAGCTCTTATAATTAGGACCGGAGGTAGTAGTAGTGTTGGTGATAAGTAATTAAAAAACATTATTTTTAATAATATATTAATATTGTCATATTTAATCAATTAATATCAATGTTATTGACAAAATTTATATGTCAGGCAACTTTTAAGATCCACAAAACCTCCAAAAATTTGTAACATAACTAGTTATATGTTTTTTATAAGTTAATATATAATAATTCATAAATTTTCACTATTTTTATCAGTTTTATACTTAAATTTATGAAAATAATCATTAAAAATATCTTTGTATTTTTTTTGGATAAATATCAATTTATTTAATAAGATGATAAATAAATTGATAACAAATTTAATAACTTTATCTTTTTTAAAATAAGAATATATCATAATTTTTTATTATCTTTTCTTTACCCAATATTTTAATTTTCAATTATTTCTGAACTTATTATATGATATATATTTATTTTTTAATATTATCTACTATCTCTATTTTATTATCTAATTTACTGAAATTATCATATCTCCGTTTTACACAAAAATCATTTTCCAGAAGAGTGTAGAGAATTAAAGGCAACAAATTTAATTACCTTAAGTTTTATATATATAGAAAATTTATTATATTTATACCCTTTTTATTTCGGAAAATATATTCAATTTCTGTATGCAATAAAGTAAAATGATTATTTTTTATCCATTTAAATTAATTGAATTTGAATGCTTAGCTTCTTCTTCAATATAAGAATTGAGGCTTTCTTTTCGACGCACAACCAATATCACAATTCTTCCACCCTTGGTAGAGAAGAAAAAGATCATTAAGGTTTGCTTTTTCTTTTGTTAACTTTTCGCTTTTCCCCTTTGTTGCGATTCATTAAGATTGATGACCTGTTTTGATCAATAAATTTGGATCTCTTGCATCTCCTTCCTTTGATCTCGTCTTCCTTTCTCTCTCTCATTAGTATAGAATTTCGCTTTCTCATCTGTCGTTCTCCAATTTGTATTGATTGTTTGTTCTAATATTTTATTGGGAATGCAGCCCCAATCGTTCTCTCATTGTTGGGCATTGTTTTGATTTTTTAAGCATGTGAATCTTACTTTCTTTCATGTAAATTGGAGACAATTTTATTTGAGAGGTACTAAATGTGGGTACTTGTCTCAATGAGAATTTGAATTTGAATTTTGGTTCATCACGTTATGAGGAGTTAACCCTTTCTGCTAAATCTAATTCCCGTTGGTCAAGTCAAGCCTTCGAATCTTATTCCATATAATTTGTTGGCTTGTGATTAAATAAAATAATCTCCTTTTCACTTATAAAATACATGAGAAAATTAGATTCAGTTATAACTCAAGTTTCTTAAATTTAATTGTTGAATAATTCCATTCTCAACAAAATTATAGAAATGAGTAAAAAAATTTTGTTGTTAATCAAGGTTAATAAACCCGGTATTTTTCCTTTATCCAAAAAAACCCTGGTATTTTTAAGATGATACAATCATATTATTATTTAAAAAGTGTATTAAATTTTCAAAATATATTTTATTAGTTAAGAATACTAAACAATCATTGTTATTATTTTTATGTAAATTCTCAATTCACTTTCCATTTATTAATATTATTTTGGCTAAAGTATACATTTGGTCTTTTAATTTTATACAAAGTTTTAATTTGGTCTAATAATTTTAAAATGTATACTTTTAGTTCTTTAACTTTAAAACTTTTTTAAAAAATGATGAGATTAAGATATTAAATGTTAATAAAATATTTTCAAATGCTAACGTATTAAGTTTAATTTTTAAAACATCTATCATTAAATCCTAATGATTTTGGGGTTAAAAGACCAAATATATATTTTTTAAAGTTAAGGGGTCAAATTAAAACTTTGTATAAAATTCAAAGACCAATAGTATGTTTTAGCCTATTATTTTTTTCACAATTACTTTCAACCACTTTTTTTTCTGAATTATTTTTCCAAACACACCAACAGGAAAAAGCCCTAGCTGCGGCTTCCCCCTCCCGGCCTACATCGCTGATCGATCACTCTCCGTCTTTCCCCAGAGCGTCTATCTTTCTTCTTAATTTCAATTTAGTCCCTTAATCTTAAAAAGAATATATAATCCTTTAATCCTAAAATTTTTAATTTTAAAGGAAAAATTAGTAAAAAAATCCCTATTTGGAATTTTAATTGGCCAGAAGGACCTGATTTATGCAAGTACAAGTATGATCCGGGAGTGTAACATATCATTCGCTGCATGCAATCCCAATTTTAAATGATGATTTTTTTAAAATCAAAATTTAACATGATAGTATCTATGGACTTTTTGTCACTATTTAATATCTCAGTGTCATTTTTTTTCGGTTAACAGTTCTAGATTTAGTGCAGTAAAATATACTGAGTTAATGTGCTAAACTGAAATCTTATATAAAGTTAAAGAACTAAAAGTATATTTTTACTTTTTTTTTTATATTCAAATCAATATGTTTACCTAATAATCATTTTGTGACTATGACTTTATGCTCTCTTTTGGAGAGTGATGAATTTGAATTTTAATATTTCTTTTAGAGTTTTGATAGTATTTTTATAAACTATTGTTTTAATTTGAATACTCTAATTGCTGCTAGGTACTCCTTTTAACATAATATAGTACTCCCTCTTATCTTGTTTATAAGTTTCAAATTTGATAAGGGATGTGGTCTATTTTATAAGCTTCAATTTGAGTTTGTCTTAACATTTAATGTTTTTTTTTTCAATGTTGCCTTTAATTATTTCCCTTTTATCACATTTTTCTATGCATACTCTTTTATCCCTCTTCTCATTTATTATAAGAGCATATTTAGAAATAAAAATATATTTCTAACATATTTATTGTTTTTAACTAATTTTAACTAATTATTTGTTATTCGTGAATTTGTTATTTGAAGTTTATAATAAGAATTGGAAAGAGGAGTATTTAGATGAACAGATGCTGTGCGCTTTGCATAACACCCCCCCCCCCCAAAATATCAGCTTGAAATCTTGCTCCCATATATCAGCTTGAAATCTTGCTCCCATAGGAGGTTTTTTCTTTTTTTTTGGGGGAATTTGGGGGGGGGGGGGATTGGGGCCTTGAATTGCCTGGACCAATCTAGTGGACCAAGCTTGGTCCATCGGTTTGGAATCTGTTTTTCTTTCTACCTCAATGGAATGAACCCATTTTCATAAATCTTGGTTGACACTGCAGGTTTTGATCTTGGTTAACAACAATGATTTCTGCCATTGCCTGGGTCCCTAAAGGGGCTTCAAAGTCCCAACCTGTTTTGACTGACCTTCCTTCAAAAGAGGAAATTGAGGAGTTCATTAATAGGTATTTTTTTTATTTATGTTCTGCTCTTCTATCTGTTGGGACATTTATTGGATTCAAAACTATGGCTGCACATGCTGATGCCAGTTCTTTTGCCTGTTTTTGTTGTGTGTATATTCCCGTTCTTCATTTGTTAGTGATAAAGCATCTAGCATGGCATCATTGACTTCCTAGTCGTCATTCAAGAGTCAACAATGCCACGTCAATTGCTGATCATCCTTCCACTTGATTGTGTTATTCTTTTTTAACAGAATTTTCCCTTTTTTTCTTGATTTAAGCCGTATAGGAAGCATGCATAGAGTTGTATAAATATTCGGTTTGTGTATATCTGAATCAACGCGTTTATTTCATTTGGTGCTCTGTTTTATTAGTGAGACTTCCTTCTGGACTGTGATCCCTTATTCAAATTGTTTTTGTGAGTTTTTGTGGCAATGGGATAAATGGATGATGACAAGTAGCGTGATAGAGTGCCATATATCATGGGATTGTGGATAAAAGTGGATGACATTAGTGGGTTATCATATTTTGAGGAGTTGTTAATTTATGTTCTGTTACAAATAATATAGAGATAGTATTTATAAGTATCTCAATTACGATTTGTTTACCATTGAGTCAATGTTGATAAGATTTTGAATATTTGAATGAGTTTATCTTGAATTAAATGTTTGAATATTTAATGAGAGATTTTAGGAATCAAATAAGGATCCATATTGTTGTTGATAGGATCCAGAATATCTTAGAGATTATTTCTAGGCTTGATTTGATTATTTTAATGTAGTCTTCGTTTATAAATAGACTAGTCTCCCTAAAGCTAGTCATTCGTGAATAATATATTAGTTTAGTTTTTGGAGATTATCCCAAGTCTTTTGCTAGTAAGGAACAGTTGAGTGAAATACTTGCTCTCTTTCTTATTAGATTTTCCTGTCCTTTATTAATTTATGAATTTAGGCTCATATTTCAATAAAAGTATTTATTCCTTCTTTTTCTTTACCTATCTTGGATCCATGGATAAGTGTAACAGGAGGAGGAATTGGAGTCCCTTCAATTCAATTTAGTTAACGGGAAGTGCCCAATGGCATAGTGTCTCTAAGGGGAAAGAGAGTGATAGATGGTATATATGAGATTTATTTTCTCTCTTTCTGCCCAAATGTGTACTGGATTCCTCAATCAATCAAGAGGATTAATTGGGGAGAGGAGATAGGGGGTGGAGCCCGTCCTCTATCTTTTGTCTCCTCCAAACTATCCAATATCCATTCCTTCCTCCCCTCCTATGTCTTTCTTCGTTTGAGAGACACTTCACTATTTACTTGGGGAATTCAAATGCACAATAGGCTGTGCATTGCTTTATCAAAATTCCAAAAAATGTCACCTATCATTGAGAGGTTTTGTAGATAGCCAGAGTTCATTAGTTTGTAGCACCTTAGTAGCTTAGAAATGGAAGGTGCATATCTTCTATAAATTGCTTTGACATGCATACGCATTTGTTATAACATTTCTGATGGGATGTATAACCTGATATACATATTGATTATACGAATCACAAGCCTAGAAAGCATGTATTTTGCTGGTTTGGAACGATATGGAAGTTGTGTCTTCATGTTTGGTTTCATGAAGTTTAAGTATCAAATATAAGCTACAAATACTTAAGATCCTTTTGTTTTTTTATAGTGGAGGCAGTGAGAGTGAAGAAAATGATCAAGAGATGGACATTGGTGCTAATGATCAGGATGATGAAGTTGCCCAAGCATCGTCTGTGGCAGATGCACTTGGAAAGCCATTAGTAGAAAAATGTGATGATATAACCCTTGGCTTAAAGGAGCTTGACATGGACAAATATGATGAAGAGGATGAAGGTATGCTGAACTGATTTTGTTCAATTAATGCAGAGCTAGTATTAGATGCTCTTTTGTTAGAAGCACTGTTAGTAGTGGAATTACATTTGCCAAGGATAATGTGAAAGAGAGCATTGTTCTTTCTTCTGTGTCTTTTCCCTTTGGGTGTTATGTTGTACCATATATAATATTCCTGATTCTTAGTGTACCTACCATTCCTTGAATGAGTTGCATATTCTGCTGAATATAGGAGTTGAGCTATTTAGTTCAGGGATTGGTGATCTTTATTATCCAAGTAACGATCTGGATCCGTATCTCAATCATGAAAATGTAAGTTAAAATACTTGTGTACGTTGCTTTCTAGATATCATCCTTGTCTTTTATTAATGCTTAAATATAATTTCCCTTTATGTGATTCAGGAAGATGACTCTGAGGAATTTGAAGACATGACAATTTATCCAACAGATTCTGTAGTTGTTTGTGCATTAATAAAGAAACATGACTTTTGTCTTGAGGTAAGAAAAATGCTAGCTCTGGAATAATCTGCTGTTCCGTCCAACATCTCCAATCTTCCTTATCAGATAGTAGATAAATGGACCATTGAAGTGTCATTTATATCTTCTCTGGCAGGTTTTGATACTTGAGGACTCGAATTCCAGTGAGATAAACCAGTTTATTCGCAATGATATTATAATCACAGCATGTCCACTCTGCACAGCTTGGTCGGATTCCCCTCTTAAAGGGGGAGAAAGAGGTGAGACCTGTTGACATTTTCATTGATACTTGAGGCATGCGTATTAGTTTTTATCAAATACATTTGTGTGGTGCAAAAGCACTTCACTCGTTTATGAATTATTCCTTCCCCCTTCCCAAATATAATCTCAGTATCTGTAGGGAAACAAACCTTGCAGAATAATGTGTTTTTATATGCGATAATTGTTACTTTAGTATGCTGCACAAGTGAGGAATTAAAGTAAAAACTCCAACTATTAGTTCCGTTCTGCAGGTGATTGAATAGGCTCATAAGTGCTTTTAATCATAGCTGGTGTAGACCATTAAACAATTTTTTTCAATGGTTAGGTAATTGTTTATCTGTGGGCATAACATTTGATATGTACTTTGTGACTTTAACCGACTCTCTTAATTGCGATTACAATTTGTTCACAGGGAACTTCATTGCTGTCGGTTTTGAGGATGAACCTTCCATCGAGATTTGGGACCTTGATATTGTTAGTGGATTGTGTCTATGAGATCACTAATATCTAATAAATTTGCTCAAACTGGGAGGTTGTTTTGCCAAGTCAAATTTAATTTTCTGTCGTTCTCAGGTTGATGAAGTAAAGCCATGTATGGTTTTAGGAGGCTTTGCCAAGAAAAAGAAAAAAGGAAAGGTTTGTTTCAGATTTATGATAATTGTGGATTTCGAATCCCCATAAAATCGTATTTGGCTACATTAATCTCTAAAAAGAAACATAGTATTGTAATTTAATACTAGGAAAAGGCTTAAAATGGGAGTCTAGGTGGAAAAGATGCCTATGTGGTCATTTTCTGAGTATGGAAACTATGTGGTGATAGTTAGCTTAGCAATACATGTTCAGAATTTCAGATAACTGAGTCTTCAAATCTGCGCCTTTTGAAATCAGGATTCTGACACAAAACCTCTTAATTGATATATATGTTTGGTGCTTTCGAACTTCATATGGTGAACCTTTGGCTAATGTGTATTACTAGATGCGAATCAAAATACAGATGTTTTGGCTTTACACTGTGAATATAGACATCGATGAAATGGTCTTGCATTCTGATGAATGCTGTTTTATTTTAGCTTGGATGTTATGCTTGTCCCATATGAAGTTGAAAAAGTTAGACGCTAAAGAAAAGAGTTCTTGAGTGTAGATAAAGATCTGATTAACTCTGTATTTTCTTTGATTCTTTTTATATGTGAATTATTGTTTGTCCATTTAGCTTTTTCAGCACTGGATTTTAATTCTCTAGATGAGCATATTTCTCTGATTTAGTTAAAATTTTCAATTTGGTGACAGAAATCCAAAAAGTTCAAGGATGGCAGTCATACTGATTCAGTACTTTCTCTTGCTTGGAACAAGTACCACTTCATTCAATTTGAATTATAATTCGGCGTTTGTTTTTCTGGATGCCTTTTCTAAGAGTTTTTTATGATTTTTTGGTCTCTGGGATCCTTCCTCCTCACACTGTTCCCTAAAACAATAATGCAGGAATATACTTGCAAGTGCTAGTGCTGACAAGCGAGTGAAGCTCTGGGACGTGGCTACTGGGAGATGTGACATGACGATGGAGCATCACTCAGACAAGGCAAGAACTTAGAACTAACCTCAAGAGGACCTGGTTCAATTTCTTAGCTTATGTTTTATTGATTATAAAAAAGTTTTTCCCCTCCTCTGTAAGCATATTTGGAACAATTACTTAGAATAGTGGGTGGGTTTTGATGATCTTCACCTCAATTTTTATATGAATCCACTTTGATCACCTGGAGTGTTCTACAATACTCTTTAGATTTGTCAGTATTCTTAAATTTAAATATGCAGAGATAGCTAACAGTTTAATGAGACTTTCTTGAGGTGTTGTTGGTCAAGTTCTACATTATTAAGGAGGGAGAAATATTGTAATTTAATTTTAGATGATTGATTTAGGGGACTTTTGTAGTTATCCTGATGCCTGTCAAATTCACTCTGGTTGAACTATCCTGTCAGGTTCAAGCAGTTGCTTGGAATCATTATGCAGCACAAATTCTTCTTAGTGGGTCTTTTGATAAAACTGTAGTCATGGTAATGTTCTAATATCTCAAGTTAGTTCTATTTTGTCTTCCTATTATGTCATAATTGTATATTCATACGCTGAAAGAGAATGAATTTTTGAAAGTCATTTGTAGTTTCTCAGTTATGTCAGTACGTGAAACTTGATTTTATGTACGTTTATATATTTATCCATTATTTTTCACTATAAACTCGATGTTTCTAATGCTGTTACACTTAGCAGAAGGACGTAAGGATGCCATCACATTCTGGCTTTAAGTGGTCAGTTCCAGCTGACGTAGAGAGCTTGGCGTGGGATCCACATGCTGAGCACTCATTTGTGGTTTGTTCTTTTTATTCAGTGCTTATATTTTAATGGTCATATTTCATGAGGGTTTGATGATATTTTTAATGGGTTTGGAATTAGGTTTTTCTAGGGCAATCCTGACTTGAAGTTACATTTTAGGTGAGTCTTGATAACGGTATTGTCAAGGGTATCGATGTTCGTGCTATCCAATCCAATTCAACATCTCAGTCAACTATTTTCACTCTTCACGCGCATGATGAAGCTGTTACCTCAGTATCCTATAATATATCAGCAGCTAATGTATGTATCTTCAACTTTTTGGTCATATCAGAATTCCTAATTCTTGGGTGCTCTTGTGTAACTGTGCTTTCTTGACATGTCTTCTTGCAGCTTCTCGCCACTGCATCCATGGATAAGACGGTAATTGTGAAGTCATTTTGTTATTATCCTGCGTCTGTATCTTATATAATGGAAGTTCATAAGTGACTGCTTGTTTTATTTCGCAGGTAAAACTTTGGGATTTGTCAAACCAACAACCGTCTCATGTAACATCCTATGATCCTAAGACAGTAAGTTACATGGCTTTTGCCTATCGATTTCATTGTCCCCGATGAATGCCTTATCTTTGAATATAATAAGTCCAATAACTCGAGCAATACTGCTATTGAGTTATTGACACTAATACAAGACATGACTATTTAAGTGCAATTCAAGTGCTGAGTGTCTGATACTGATATGGATGTGTTATAACTTTTTGCATTTTCTCTCGGTTTCGTTAGGGACCTGTCTTCTCTATTTCTTTCTCAAAGGACGATCCTTTCTTGTTGGCTATAGGAGGCTACAAGGGAAAATTGAAAGTGAGTGTAATGTAATTTATTGTATTATTTTCTTGAAGATCATTAATTAATAACTGTAATACCTGAAAATTTGCAGGTCTGGAACACCTTACTGGATGCCGGCGTCTCGCAAATGGTGAAAAGAAATAAATAATAATGGTGGAAGGAAATAAATAATGGGATAAGGATATTTAGCAAGGATTTATGATAGGATATTATTTAGGATTTATTTAGAATTTTATTAATTTATTATTATGGCTGTATTTTGTTTCTAGTAGGTTTTCTTTGGTTTTCTATTTTATCTTATTTGATATATTTAATTGTTTCCCATTTTATGATTTCTTTTATCTGAAATTTGAGTTAGGTTTTAGCAGGATTATCATTCCGCAATGGTACTCCAAATTTAAGTTGCACTTGTTGAGTATGTCTTTCGGCAAGCCTTTGTACATGATCCAATCAAAACCCACCGTGTCTTTGGTGTATATCAACTCTAAATTAGCTTACCATAAACTCGGGAGACTTCCACAACAATAGCAAGCTTCATCTCATTAGATGAGGTTGGCTCCATGGATTGTATGACATTATTATGGACTATTAATAACTAGATCTAAACATGAGACAATTAAAAAACAATAGAAATTGCTTATTATTATTACTACTATTATAATAAGGACACAGACAAATCGTGTAAGAGAAATCAAGTCATTAAGGGGGTGTTTGGATGAAAACTAAACTATGGTTTTAGAAGTGATTTTACGGTCTACAAGGTAAATATATGGATGAGTTTATCTCAATTTGTAAAAAAGTGCTTCTGAGAAGTACTTTTTAAGGTATCCAAACACTCCCTAAATCTCAAAATATTCTTTCATCTTGATGCCTCGTTTTGGGAATAGTTTTTGAAGGAATTGGAAATAAAAGTGTAAAAGTGAAAGTGGGATTAAAAGTTTGTTTGGCATAACTATAAAACTATGATATAATTTGTAACCAATGTGTCTGTTTATATTGAGAAATGGCCTATAACACCTTTGATCAAAAAAAGAAAACTCTACTCATTTTCCCAAAAACCATAGCTGTGCCGTCAGCCACCACAAAAACAATCATAATCCTCTAGTTTTGCACAAGTTTCGGCCATCAAACAGTCAATAGTAACTCAAACCAAAAGATCAAGAAGTGGAGGAATCAGCAGTAATTTAGCATACTCTGGATCGGCACACGTGTTTGCGTCTCTAAACACATGGTCAAAAGTGATCATCCAGTCTCTCATAACAAGAACGAGATGTCTAATCTTCTTGCTAGTTTCATAGAGGGAGTGATTGTGTGAGAATTCATGGTGAATATAATGGGCACTAGACCCTGTAAAGAGTCAAGCTGAAAGCTCTATGAGGAAGCTTGAGCCACTTAAAGCTCGACTCAAAACTTAGTCGCCAATTTCCATCATAAAAGATATATTAAAACTTTAAATTTTACCTAAACTCTAATTGTCAAATAAATTAAATAATATTGTACATATTAACAGCATAATTCGAACAATACATGTCAAAGATGACCGTCTAATTTCGCATGGAAAGTTTCCTAATTTTTTTTTAATGTGTTGTAAAGAGGGTGAGAAGTGGCTCTTCAAGTCTTGCTCTTTGCAAAAGTTATAGTCATACTCTTCCGGTCCTTAATGTAAAACCTAATTGTTGAGTTGGTTTTGGTCCTAAATATAAGACTCATTTATCATATTTATCAATTTTCTCTAAATTACCCCTATAAATACTTTCTCAACCATAATCAAGTAGAAGAGGGAGATAGGGTATTAAGAAAGATGATTATGGTATTTTAAGAAAAATGTGTCACATTTCTTATAATTAACTAACTTACCTAACTTCTTTAATTTAATCAAATTAATTAAATGGGTCTTACATTAAGAACCAGAAGAGTATATTTTCTTTTTCTTAAACCATGCCGTTGTGGCCTAGTGGTTATCTCACTTGGTCTCTTAACCAAGTGATCTCACGGCTAGCTGTTTACCTTTCAGTGGAGGCTCGCAACAGTAGAATTAGTTATAGCTACCGATAGTAAATATCTTGATGTGCATTAAAATAAAATTTCTTTTTTCTTAAAATTTTATTTTTGGGGCTGGTGGTACGAACAATGGCCAAGTTAGGGAATGTCCAGTCCAAGTTAATGCCTCTCCTATATCTGCCTCACAACTGAAGTATTGTCACAATCCGTCATTGTTCTTTCATTTCATTTTCACAATAGTAAGTATTCCCCTTCTCAGATTCATTGAGGGATCCATAAATAGACTCACACACACAAAATGCATGATCGATTGATCGAGTCCTTCATAATTAAGCCCTCTGTGTCTCTGAGAGAGAGAGATTCTTGGGCCATCTTGTGGCTGCTTCTTTTTCACCAGTCAGATATTCTCACCACAATTTGTGGTTTTGGTTCAAACTTCTCACCCAAATTACTGTCCAACTTGAAAACCACTTGCACTTCTTCACACATCCAATCAGTTTGGTCGGTTGTTACGTGGAATCAATTCATTCTGCGTTTAGTGTTAATATCTTTTCAACTGTGTTGTCAAAATAATTTTAAATATGATTAATACAAACCTTGATCTTTCAATTTGATCCTTATTTTGGTTTTGATCCATCAAATTTCAAATAATAGATTTTGGTCTTTTAAGTTTCTTTTCATTTAAAATATTGGTTTTTAGAATCTAATAAAAACTTGAACTATTTTGCCCTTTGAAAGACCAAAACCTATAGTTTGAAATTTGAGAGACTAAAATCAAAATGAGAACAAATTTTATAGACCAAAGATTATATTAACCCTTCTAAATACGTAACAAAAAGGATAATTTTAAATATAACCACAGATAAGTTGTGCTAACTTAACAAGTAATTTTGGGTTCAAATTTTGAGGATGTAATTGCATTAAATATTGGTTAAGAGATTTATTACTCTTCTTGTCTTTCTCAACCTGACCTAAATAAGTCAAGATCTAACATAAATTTTCAACATACAAGTGATTTGATACAACAAAGATAATTTTAAACACAAGACTGTGCCTTTATTAATTTTTAAAAAAAGTAAGGAATCGGCTTTTAATTAAATCAAATTAAATGTCATGTCTCACTCATAAGTAATCCCCCTGCATGAAAAATATGGAATCATGCAATGTTTATTATATCCTTGTTAAAATTTATGTAGATAGGAGATTCTTTTATAAGTTTGAAATGAGTCGCAATATTTATAATTTATAAATATAGAACAGAAGGAGTTTAATTCCTCATTTAAAAATAAAAGATTAACAGTGTGTCAAGTGGGTTGGGTGAGTAAAGTTGTCTAGCTCATCATTAAAAGAAGATTAAAAAAACATAACCCAACATTTAATATTATAATATCTTTATGATCAAAGAAACTTTAAAAAGTACAAACCAACCTTCACATTTCTTAAAAAAAAATCAAAATAAAGGAAAAAGGATCATATTAATCACAAAGCAGCTTTGGACTGAAAATGATATGGAAATATCAAGAGACATATAATTAGAATGGAGGGCCCCATGTTTGCAAATAGAAAGAGGTGCAAAGGAGTGCAGAGTCAAAAACATGTTTGGATTCAATGCCTATAAGGATATAAATGATCAGAAACAGTCTCAATCAGATACAAAACACAAAGTACATTCTCATCTGTCAAACGACATGTTTGGTTTCCTCACTTTCAATTATTGTTCCCTCCTCTCATATTCTTCATAAAAATATCTAGCTAGCTGGTCGTCTGCAATTTGTGCACTCCAAGCAGCTTTATATGCGTAATCACGTATAAATTATAAAAGAATTACAGATAAATTAAACCAAGAAGTTCGATGTCTCCAACGTTTTGCTTGTGATTTGTCCCTTTTTCTTGCCATGGTTTTATTTTAGATTTAAGGTACAAATATACTTATAAAGCATTTTGTAAATATGCACCTGACATTATAATATTCACTTGGATGCAAAAATACTCATAAATATTTCAAAAAGATGCACAAAAGTCATGGCCATTAATTCAAGCAAACATTGGTTAACTTTTAGAACATAAACGAATATGGGACCTGCCGTTAAAAAAATTATTAACGTGTGCTTAAATTAATGATTATGGTATTTTTGCAGCCTATTGGAATCTTCATGAGTCTTATTTTTGCACTCAAGTGAACATTATGGTATCAAGGTACATTCATGAATATTTCATGAATAGATTTTTACCTAACCTCTTTATTTTATTTTCTTGTAATCTTAATGTAATTAAAAAAATTATTAACGTGTGCTTAAATTAACGATCATGGTATTTTTGTAGCCTATTGGAATCTTCATCAGTCTTATTTTTACACTCAAGTGAACATTATGATATCAAAGTACATTCACGAATATTTCATGAATAGATTTTTACCTAAACTCTTTATTTTATTTTCTTGTAATCTTAATGTAAATAATATAACAATCTATAGATTTTATAATTTACTTTCTTTCATTGCATAGTAGATTAATAATAGCTCTTAACCCATACCAGACGAGGTGAATGTTGGCACCTCCACGGCTGCCTAATAGTGAAAAGTCAACCACTTCACTTGATAAGTGCGGACCTTTTTGTTGGTAATTTGAGAAATAATTTTTCTCTTTAGGATGATTTGATTAATACTAATAAAATCACTTGCAAAATAATTTTATAGTAATAGTGTACACTTAATGTTTTACTAAAAAAATTACTGAAATTATATTTTAAATGTTGATGAAATATTCTAAATACTGACATGTTAAATTTAATTTTTAAGATAAGAATGATTGTTTTGAAAAAAATCATAATCTAATATGAATAGAAATAGAGTTAGAGGATTAAAAAGATACTTTTTTAAAATTAAAGGGTCTAGTTAAAATATAAAACATTATCTAAAGTGAGAGAATCAAACCTACACTTTTATCTAATTTAAAAGATAAAAATATTTAGAGAAGAGATAAGGTGCTTAAATATCTTGAAGGTATTCACGAAAGAGCACCCAGCACCTGAAATTTTTTTATTTTATACTCTTATATGCTTTGAAAGTTTATTTTCATAACAAAAATACCATGGTTATTATCTACCGTTAAATTTAACTGTTAAATTATACAATTTGACCAATGTTTTTAGTGATTAAACTAAATGGTGGATAACAGTTCATGATAGAAATGTTACAAATAAAACTTTCAGGATATATAAGAGCTCAAAAAAACTTTTAGGTGCTGAATGCTCCTTTATATATACTTCTGAGATATTTAAGAATATTATCCTTTTAGAAAATTAGAAGAATTTAAAACAAAATATTTCTAAGTCTTTTGATTGATCTTCAATTTTTTTTCCTTTTCTATATTCCATCCGTCAAGTTCTTATCATGAGATTGTCTTTCTAAACAAGATAAGATAAACAAAAATGCATAATAACCACAAACCAAACTTGGACCCAAAATGAAGGGGGGAAAATCCACACGCACTAAGAGTGGCAGGGCCCCACGTTTGCCGTCGAAGGAGGCACATGGACTTGAGCTTCAAAAATATATTGTGACTTCATTCCAATTGAGATTTAAAAAAATAATACTATTTTGGCCCAAAAAAAATAATAATAATAGTACCTCTGCTCTTAATTATAAAACCCAATTTAATTTTTAGTTTAGTCTTAAATATAAGATCTTAATTTATTTTGTCTCTTATATTTATTTATTTTTTTTCCAAACTACCTTTACTTGTATTACATTAACTATAATCAAATACTACCATAATAATCACATATGGAAAAATTTTACTTCCTCTCTCCACTTCTCATTTTTGAATTAAAATTTGATTAGGTCAGTTTTAATATTTTATAAATATATTAATACACTTTTAAATTATTAAATAAATATATAAATGACTCAAATTGTTAAATTTTAACCGTCCCTGTTTAAATAGCAACGAAAAATATTTAAATTTATAAACTGAAATTACAAAGCAGAAATTGGAAATCGAAGTAGAGAGAGACCTGATTAGGTGCTGTAAAACTAAGGTTGCGTTTGGTAGGAAGCATTGAAAATGAGGGATTAGGATTGGGATTACAAGTGAGAAAATCTATCAAGAGAGTGTTTAGTATAAAAGATTGTTTGATATATGGGATTAGCCAAAGCCATATATGTGGGATTGGAGAATACCATGGGGGGAAATGGTATTCCCCAATCCTACCTTTATGGGTTTGCCTAATCCCATATAACAAATAATTACTCATGCTAAGTATTATTTTAATGATTTTTTTCAATTACAATTTCAATCCCAATCCCTCATTTTCAATGCTTCCTACCAAACGGGACCTAAGGGTTCGCGTGGTCGGAAAAAGGGCTCGCGATCGTGCAGGATATTTTAAAAATTTGATGAGGGTATTTTTGGAAAACAGGTGCTATTTTTTAATCATTAACTAACTTAACTAACTTTCTTAATTTCTTCAAATTAGTCAACTGGATCTTATAATTAGGACCGGAGGTAGTATATATAATTTTGTTACTTCAATCAACGATTTATAATCAGGTTAAAAAAATTATATAAAAATTAAAGATAAAATGATAAATCAAGTTCCGTGTGTGAATTGTAAAATGTTTTGCTCATGATTTATCTTTTTACGCCATTCTTCACCTAATAAAAGAAACTCACGCACTCATTATATTCACATAATATCAAACATAAACCCTCGTATTTAAGTAAGACTTAGAAGATGCTTAGTATTATTTAGGCTAAATCACTCCGAGTCTCCGGCAACATTTGCCCATGACTTTTTTTCGTTGGGTTGTATCTAATCGATACTTGATGAATTAGGGCTCAAACATACGTATGTTCTCTCATCTTTCTTTTCTTTCTCTTTATTGTATTTGCTGTATAATGTGATCGGAGTCTGATCGGTGCTCTAATTTCCTGTGGACGAACCAACCAAGCAAATAGAATCTCCGTATACCCAAAATTGTTCAGTTTTAATAAAAATTAATGCATATTTATTTAGATGGGGTGACAAATTTGATAAGGATGCGGGTTACGTCTAAAAAACTCAAATCCAACGAAGCTATGGACTGGCAAATGTCAGATTTTAGACATAGAAACACTAAGGTTGGAAATCTACAGCTGTGTCCGCTGCATTTCATTTTCAACTTATTAGATTATCATTGAATTTGATGGTACCATGGCCAACCTTGTCAAATATATCAATATTTATATAACTTCATCTAATTAGGCTTACACAACTAAGATATTTTATTCCCAAAAAATCAGGATATGTAAATTCATTCCATGCATTGTTTATTCCGTAACTAACTTTTATTATTAGCATGGTTATAACTCACTTTTAAATCCAAAACTTCCATTGGAATTTGATTTTATGATTAAAGTATATTAAATATATGGATTTGAGTATATAAGTCTTCTCCATGTGAAATTATAAAATTTTTTTTTTTTAATATGACTATCTGATTAGGTTAGATTTAAGCATTGTTGAATCCAACTAATGATAAGTTTCCCAACAACACTTCCTATGTTCACACGGATTCAAACTCAAAATCTTATACTTAAGCTATCAAAATCCCTTCCCCTAGGATTATTGGTAAAATTACAATATATATATATATATATAATCTATATAGTTTATAAATAGTGTAACCTATCCTAAGTTTCATTCGCTCTAGTTTAATACATTAGAAGAATTCAAAACTCTTAATATCTGCCTACATTCCACCTCACCTTGATCATGTGAATTAGCTTTACGTGGCTTAAATAGCTATAATTTCCTAAATTAGGCTATTTATATAATTCTAATAAGGAAATATTTAAAATATGAAGCAAGTCCAAAAGGGGAACTGATTGGGGGGGATCAAGTGGAGAACAAAACAGTGATGCGGCCAAGGTCATATGCAAACTTAGGGAAAGATATCGAAGTTTGGGGATGATGTTGATTGAGTTCATCACACAACCCATGTGAACATTTCATCATGTTGCCCACACTTGTTGGGTCTCTCCCCCACCCCATAAACTTGAGGTCTCTATTCACTCTCTCCATCTCCTAATATCTTTTTTATGGCTCACAATAATTCCTTTACCTAAAATAGTAAAAAACATTAAAATCAAAATATTAAAAAAAAAACTCCCTCTAGTGAGTCTCATGTGATTCAGTCCTTGCCACCTATCTATAGAAAGCAAACGTTATTATCATTTTTTTTAATGAAAAGGCAAACGTTATTACTTCTTCATATTTTCAATATTGGAGCTTGATAACCCATTCAGAGAGAATAAAAAAATTAGTTAAGCTAATGTAATTAGTAAAAATTTCATAACTAGTTAATAAAAAGTTTTAGTGTAAAAAATGACAAGTTTCATGCTAATCACTTGTTAGTGTGATTTTTTAGTAATTATATTCTTTTTTGGGGATTGGTAGTAATTTCCTCTAAAAAAATTATAAATTCAAGGGACAAAAAAAATTGAGATATGATATTTAGGATCAAGATAAACTCATCTATCTTATATTTAGAATTGGAGGGAGTATTAAATAATAATAATAATAAGTGAAAAAGCTATTTTGGTGAAAAAAGATATTGCCACCTTCTATCTAGCTGTAGCTCACTGAATTGCAAACTTTGGGGTGCAAATTTGGATTTGGAGAAAAACCAACTTTTACTGACAATCATGTATTTGGTTAGAAGAGTCTTCTAAATATTTTGATCTTGTTTTAGTAGTAAGTTTCAATTTTTCTGAATAGGAATAGAGAAGAGAAGACAGGTTTATTACGTAAAAAAGAAGAAAGAAGAAGAAGAAGAAATGAAAAGTTCCCATAAGTAATTGAGTGTGAGAGCTAAATAAATGGAAAGATTCATGTTTGTTTTGAGAAGAGATCATGGAAGTTTTGAAATGAATAAAAAAATAATCTTCTTTTACACTATAAAATAGATTTTATATTTAAAATTGGAGGTATAGTAACAAAAACAAAGAGAAGTGCAGTTAGAGCTACTACTTGAAAATACAAGTCGGATTATCCATTCGAATAAATTCATTTGTAAAATTAAATACACACATATTGCTCTTAGTAAAATGTTTTATCAAATGATTTTACTTTTCACATATGATTTATGTCTTATATTCTTATGAAATTATATTTCTAAGCAGTTAAATAAACGAAAATTCATTATATCACAAGCCAATCTTGGACTTAGACTTAAAAAGAGGATAGAAGAGAAATACATGATGGTTTGGAAGGGCCCCATGTTTGCTATAGGAGGAGGCACATAGATGCGAGTGCCTAGAACATGTTCGGATTAATTCCTTTAAAGATAAACAAAATCATAGAAAACAATCTCAATATCTAAGTACATGTTCATCTATCGACTATTGAAATATCTAGTTGCATAAATTTTATTACTTTAATCAGCAACATATAATCAACTTAAAAGAAATTATTAAAAAAATTAGATATAAATTAAGTTCAATGTGTAAAACGTTCTGCACATGCTCTGTTTTTTCCCTCTTTTTTCGCCCTGATTTAATTTATTTCCATGCAATGTTATTTGTCTCACTCATATTATTTTCATTATATATAATTTAAATAAATACTTTATTTATTTAAAGAATTAAAATTTAAGTTTACACATCCTACTCACATATTAAAGTTGGATATAAGATAATATTAATTGCCTTTCACTTTCACGGTATTGTGCATGGACATGGGATCATCATTATAAAACATAAAACTCAAGGCACTTGGTCTATCAGTGGATTAACTAGACTACAAAGTAAATGAACTGAGTTCGAATCCCACCTTGATAGAAAAAACTCCTGCTGAGAGGTATTCTGATTGCAAGGTCTCAATCCGAACTAGTTGATTGCTCGGATAGCTGGTAATAATATTCAAAAAAGATGCAGATACTGAGTGGTAATAAAAAAATTCATTATAAAACATAAAATCAGTAAGAAGTTACACCATAAGTCATCAATAATACAACTTATTTGAACTCTTACAAGTGTGAGACCTTATCTAATTAGAAGTAAAAACTCAGTTAAAATGAGATGAAATACGAGACAAAAATTCTATGTGGTGATATTTTTTAAAATGAGACACGAGACAGGAGTGTCCCGATCCCGTATCATCCCATTAACACTCGTTTTCTGATTAGTAAACATATATGGTGGAGTCAAACTTAATGGAGCATCAAGTGGAACGAGGAGCATTGGAGAAGTCATGCAAAAGTTTGGCAATGATGATCAGAGCCCCATGTGAAAGCGTCATCAATTTTCCCATACTAATTGCTTCTTTCCCCCAACCCCTCAAACAAACTAGAGGTCTCTGTTCACTCTTTGGATCTCCCTCTCTTTTTCCTGGCTCACAATAATTCCCAAACCAACCAAATATATATATATATATATATATTTATATATATATATATACACGCATTAAAATTAAAATATAATAATAACAGCAAAAACAACAGTAATAAAAAGCTGTCTATTGTGTCATGTGATTCTATCCTAACTACCTCTCTACAGAAACCTAACCAAGCACTGTTGTTGTTATATTTTTTTTATTGAGTTATAAAGGGAACGAAAAAAAATCAAAACAAAAAATAATCAATTGTGTACCTATCATCAAATTTAAAATAAGTTATTGTACTGATCACTTATAAAAAATATAATCTTTTATAAATTTTATATTAATATATTATTATATTGACTATACAATGAATATGTAACTTCATATGGGGACAAAAAGATTATTTATAAAAAAATAGATAACATGATGTTTTTATAAACTTTATGTTATAATTCAGCCCAAGAGATTACACAAAGTCTGAAATTGAGTCATACTATTTATAGCTTATTAGATTTTTTTTTTGCAAACTATAAATTAATAGATTAGATCTTATGTACCATTGCAATGAATTTGAAAATGAGATTTATTATTTGTGATATAAATAATAAAAAACAAAGGAACAAAAGTATATTATTAAATAAGGATGGAGAAAGGTGGTGAGAAGGTGATCCGTGTCCTTTGGCCAGCCTTGAAGGGAATATGATATCTTGAAGGCACATCTGTGCCCCACTTTACGTATCTGAATAAGTTTGGAAAATAAAATATTCTTGATCTAAATATTTAATAAGTAAACTCTGAACGATTAAAAAAAACCCTTTTAAATTTTGATATAAACATATTAAGTTATCATTAAAAAAATTTGTATTTGGAATTTTAAATATATTTATCTTTATAATTAATATAATCTATTATAATATTGAATACACGAGCACATACACAATAATACAATTATTTAAAAAAAGAACACCTTTTCCCCAACGGCACACAACTTCAACTTGTGGCTGACATTTAATGCATTCTTTTCTGAAAAATTAAAATGATTGTAATAACAAGGAAAAGCCTTGCCATGAGTTGGATCTAACAAGCAAAATCTAGATGCTTCATTGTCATCGCCCAATCAAGTCAAATAATAAATAATCTACGCACTTAAATTCATTTTAATAATTTTTCAGATTAAATAAATATTATACGTTCGAAATTTATTTCGTCAAACTCTAAACACTCACCTCACTCCTCTCATCTTGTTTATAGACAGAAATAAAAAAATTTTATTTTTAATATAAGTCATTTTGTTAAATTTATCACATAAATATACATACTAGCTTGAAAAAGAGCTGCCCCTGTTAAAGATATGGTGTACTTGAGTCCTTAAATAAATTCTGGATGCTTTAAAAAATTAAATTTTTAATCAGGAAATTTTAACCGATTTCCTTTTTTTAAGAAAATTTGATGCCTTTACTTTGAAGTAATTATGATGCAAAAATTTCTTGACATTATAATTTTAAATATCAATTATTATGTATTTTACTTAAACATGCTTTTTTCCCCCAACCCATAAACATACGCGATATCATGAATTATATTGTCACGAAGTTCATAAATTAATTATACATAGATATTATTTCTGTTGCAGTTTCAATTAAAATATTATATTTAATTTTATGTATTAATTTAAAATTTGTCTCTTTACTAGTAATAATAATAGCAGTAGAGCGATGAGGTGGGAAGCAGCGAGGCTTAGCGTTGAAGGTAAATAAAGGGAGGTGGAAGGTGAGGTGGAGAAAAAGCGCCGGGAAGCTATTGTGGGGACCACACAGTATGATACGATGCATGGATACTCTTTTCCTCTGTTCTTATAACCATCCTGGGACTCAATTATATGGATAAAAAAGTTAGATAAAATTTGTTAAAAATAATAAATATGTAAAAATTAAAATATTTTTTTTCAAAATACATTTAATTAGAGCAGAAAAAAGTGTAAGAAATTGATTAAGAAAGTTATTAAAATAAAAATAATTATGAAAGAGGAATAATATGTGATGGAGAGATGATGGTTTGGAAAATGAGATAATGAATATATTGAGCATTAAAATAAATAATTTTTTACAAAAATTTTAAAAAATTTGCAAATGTTACTTATATTTATGGATAAGAAGGGAATGATAGTTGTTGCTTATTAAAAAAAAAATACAGTGAGGATCTAATTAGAAGGGTAAGAAAGATATAATAAATTATTCACATCTCTTTGAAATTTTGATTCTGTAAAAATTCTACCTATTTATGAACTATGAATATTGGGATTTTTTAATGGAAAAATGATTTAAAAAATCATTAAAATTATAAAATCTCAAATCAGGTGTGTTTATAAAAATGTATTATTATTATTTGAAAATTATCAAAACCTGTTAAATGTTTTAACAAATTCTGATTTGAAATTTTGCAATTTTTACTGTCTTCACTTGTCATCCTTCCATTTTTATTGTTATATATTATATTTGAAAGGTTTATATCTCACCAACCCCCTATTGTCTTGTTCCTAGTGGTTCTCGATATTTCTAATTTTTTCTCTCTTCAAAAAATACTTCAAAACTATTCGCCTCTTTTTTTCTTTTTTTTCCCCCGCTTCCAGGCAATGGCCTAGGACATCACGCGCTCCGCAAAATCCTACCCATCTCATATATATATATATGTGTGTGTGTGTGTGTGATACTGTATTTTCATTCCGAAATATTTATATAAAAACTTTACTTTTCAAGGTTATTCCATATTTTTAACCAAAAGAAACTGGATTGGTCCAATCAAGCCAACGTGACTCATGCCAATTGCACTATAAAGGGAATCATATATTTACTTATTTAGGGCTAGAGGTATTATCAAGAAGATATTTGACTTTAGAAATTGGGCATGAATCATGTGTTGCACATTAGGTTTTATTGTTAGGGACGAAAACAGTATTGTTTATAATTTATAAATTGTACAACTCACAATAATTTTTTTAATATTTTTTGTTTATATTAATCTGTTTTATCGGAAAGTTATAAAAACTTATCTGAAAATTCATTTGGTTCTATTTTGTAAGGATGAGAAGGGTTTTCTTAACCTCTTTGTAAGTTGCATTTAAATTTTAATTGTACCTTTCATTTGTTTTCCAACAATTGTACCTTTTATTTACTGTTTATTGAAACAAATCACTAAAATACAGAGTATGCGTTAAATATGGTTAAAGTTGAAAAGTTATTAACTTTTTAAACAAAATTAATACTCCATCTGGTTCTTTTGATAAGATCTCAAAAATTGAATTGGTTTGATCTTTTTTATAAGATCATACTTGAATGTGTTTTTATCAATTTTATCCCTAGTTAATTTTTTTTTCTCTCTTTGTTTTTTTTAACTCATACTATATTCTCTTTCATTATTTATCTCGTTATTAGTATTTCTTTCTTTTATTTGTTGTCTTATTAAATAAGAGTATATTTAAAAAAAATTAATTTTTACTTATTTATTATTATAACTACTTTTAACTGTTCTTTTAAAGTCACATAATTTAGTTTAAAATATCTTACTACTTCCGATTTGTAAACTACAAACGAGGTAGGAGGTTGTATAAAAAAAAGATTGCAAGGAGTAAATTTCAACTTTTTTTTAATTAATTTCACTAAATAATTCTAGTGGTGTTTTATGAATAGAATTGCAAATATATGCATTAGTGCCAGCAACCTAAAATGATTAGTAAGGTACAATTCACACAAAATAATTGAACTAATAATTATCCATGTTAATTAAAATCCACCCACACATTTAGTAGAAGTATGTACTCGAAGTTTTAGTCAAAATATTAATATGGCAAGGCAAAGTGATACTTCAATTATTCTCTCACAAAAATGGGGAGTTTGATATTATTCCCTTTATGGAATAAGACGGATAAAAGGAATAATTATTTCAAATCTCAGAATAATGGAGATTCTCAACTTTGTCCGTGACTTAAATTTAGTACTCCTCCGATTCTTAATATAAAGCCTAATTATTGAATTGGTTTTAATCTTAAATATAAGATCCATTTCTCATATTTATCAGTTTTCTCTAAATTACCCTTATAGATACTCCCTCAACCATAATCAAGTAGAAGGGGGAGATGAGGTATTAAGAAAGATGATTATAGTGTTTTAGAAAAAACGTATCACATTTCTTATAATTAACTAATTTACCTAACTTCTTTAATCTAATCAAATTAGTTAAATAGATCTTATATTAAGAATACGAGGAGTAGTAAATACTACTATATTTACTTTCCTCTTGTAGCATTAACCTTACAGATCATTTTTCCCATTTAAAGCCAAAAAAAAAAAACTGTGAATGCTGTGGCTTGAACCAAAGCAAGCATATTCTCCACAAATTTTAGATTACAGAGCAAGCATACTGAATATCACACGCGACAACGGCGCGTGATAGAAATATTATTAAAAAAACATAAAAATAGGTCAAAAAGACACACTAAGAAACAAAAATATCTGTACGTTTTTTTTCTTTTTGGAGTAAAATCTTGAGAATTATGAATTATCTGCTCAGATCTTGTATGTTCCACAAATAAACAGCGCAGCCTTATTTTTCGGGTAATTTAAAAAAATCGAAATGAGAGATTAATACAAGACAGCAGAAGCACGCGCCGCGTGTCGCGGGCCCTAGTTCATTCTCAGCCACAAGAGTCCCTCGCCTTCTGGAATCCTCCAGGGGGGATTTCGAAAAATAATTCGAAATATATTTCCGACATCTGACGTGGCACTCCCTCCTTTCTAATTTAATAATTTCTATTTTCTCAGTTTATTTTATTTATATCTCCATCCTCGCCTTCGCTTTTCCTCCTCCCACCCCCTCCCTGCTCCCTACATTCTACCATTTTCCGTTGGGTTCATTGCTCTTCAAACCCCCCCTTCCCTCCTTAGTCTGCTTAGTTTTTCTCGGAAACGGGAATTCTCGGGAAAATAAAAATATTCCCGGAAAATTCATATCGTGGTCGTGTAATCTGTTTTCTCCAGCGAAATCTGAGGTATCTATTCTTAATTTACTCCTTCTCTTTCCGACTGTAGACTTGTTCAGTTTCGGCCATTGAAAATTTAGTTGATCTGATTTCGCAATCGTAATTGAAGCTGATTTCCTTTCACAAAGTTGTTTATACACTTCCGAGGAAAACAGAAACTGGAGAGAGATTATGAGTGATGATGCATGCGTGATTCTGTTGGATAGGATCCATCCCGTTTGAAAGTGTGGTGTAAGTGTACTTAGCTATGCTTCTATAAAGCTTGGGTGAGCAAACAGTTCAAATCGGCTCGATTCTTTTGTTCTTTTTTGCATTGCCTGAGTAGTTGGAGCTAAGACACGTTCAAATGTTCCTTGTTATTTCCGTACCTTTTTTTCATGGCGTGGAATCTGCACCTAAATGATTCTGTGAATGTCCCAGCTACAAAAGAAGACAGAAATAGTTGCTCTTACCGGAACATGCCTGCAGTAATATTCGTTTGTTGCAGAGCTCTGCGATTGCATTTTAACCCTGTGTATGAAGTGACAACTTAATATATATCTGTATGTAGTAAGTAAACTGAATCACAAAGTGTACCTGGAAGTAATTAGCCACCATGAAAGGGATAGGGTTCCTTTGCTTTGTTTGTGATTGTTACAATTAGTTCGTCTGAAAGTTTGATTTTTTGTACCATTGTAAGCTTTAATTGTTGTATGGGAAGAGTAAGCATTTCAAACCATATGAAATCTGTTAAGTTGATATTGCTTTTTTTTCCTCCTGCTCCAAAAATTATTTGTAGGTAATGTTTAGATCGCCTGAGATACAAGGAAGGAAGATGCAGTAGCAAGTCGTTTCCTGCATAAATTGCTCCAATCCAGCAACTTTATATCTTGAAAAAAAGAAATAAATGCCCCTTAGGAACTGATTTGTGTTCTTGGAAGCATCTTTACTAGGGAACTTGTTCCCAAGTTCTCCTCCTTGATTCATTCTTTGTTTGGAGACATCTGTTAACTCAACCATTATTTGGCATGTAGAATCAAATAGAGAGCGCAATGTTCAACAACTGTGGCATGGCCAGTAACTGCCATCCAGACGGAAGCACAAAATCTGAAAATGTTGTCTGCAGAAAGGATATAGCTACTACAGGAGAAGATTTTACCCCCAAGGTTGTTTTACCCTTCACATTGGAATATTATTTCCCTTACAGAAACAGCATGGTTCAAGAGTTCATGTTCATTCTGTTATAATCGTTATATAACAGGTAAGGAAACCATATACCATTACTAAGCAAAGGGAAAAGTGGACAGAGGAGGAGCACCAGAAGTTCCTTGAAGCTTTGAAATTGTATGGCCGTGGTTGGCGTCAAATAGAAGGTAAACTCATTCTGCTGCTTTGGTGGTCGAATATATATTAACCATGAATGCACGCATTGCCAAGTAAGATGAAATTATTCGTATCTTCATGCAGAACATGTAGGTACCAAAACCGCAGTTCAGATTCGAAGCCATGCGCAGAAGTTCTTCTCTAAGGTTGATGTTTTACAATTTCATAGATATTCCTGCGGGTGATATGTGTATTATATAAAATAATAGTAATAAGTCAAATAAAACAACTGGGTTTTGATTAATCTTTAGGTCTATTGTTGTGCTGAAACCTATATTTTGATTAATATGCAATTTAATAGCAGTAGAAAAGCTACTGACGCTTTGTGCACCTAATATTTCTCAGGCATCATAATCTCCAATTTGTTTCAGGTTGCGCGGGAATCTGAGGGCAGCACTGAAAGTTCTATAAAGCCAATTGACATACCGCCTCCCCGGCCAAAAAGGAAACCGTTGCATCCATATCCTCGTAAATCAGCTGACTCGTTCAAAGGACACTCAAATGAATCAGAAAGATCTCCGTCTCCGAACCTGTCAGCTACAGGGAAAGACACCCAATCTCCAACTTCAGTGTTATCTGCGTTTGGATCAGCATTTTCTGAACAGACAAATAGATGTCCATCCCCAAATTCTTGCACTACTGACATCCACTCGGTCAGTTTATCACCGGCTGGAAAAGAAAATGATTGTATTACATCCAATTCATCCGAGGAGGAAGAGGAGGGATGTTTAGCTTCAGTCCCATCAATAGCTGATTTGAAGACAGATCGGTCCCTGGTATGACAAGCTTCATGTCATCTTATTCTTTAGCTTATGTTACGAAATTTCATTAACTGACTCCAAATTCCACTGTTATTTCAGAAGGTTGAGTTGAAGTCCACGAAAAATGAGAATTCTACAGGAGATGCTGCCAAAATTCCTCATGTCACAAGCATCAAGCTTTTTGGAAGAACTGTCTCCATGACAAATCATCAGGAGTCAGTGAATATAGAAGAGAAAATTCAGTCAGTTATATGTAAGGAGAACCTTTGCTCTGTTAAGTCTGGATTTGACGATTCCTTACCATGCTGGAATTTACGCCCAAGTCTTCCGGATTTAGACCTTGGGCTGCGCAATGAAATTTTAAATCTCGCACCCCTTCATCATCCCTCCATCAAAGAGAGAACGATTGAGAAGGAAAGTCACCGTATTGATTCTAACGCTGAATCAGTTAGTGAAATGGAAAATGGAGACAAGTTGGATGCTATTGATTCTCAAAGTCAATCATCCCATCATTCCAAGTCTCCACGAGGGTTCGTACCATATAAAAGATGTTTAGCTGAGAGAGACGTGAATGCGTTTGTTGATGGATTGGAAGAGAGGGAGGGACAACGAACTCGAGTGTGCTCATAGCATTGCTTTTCATTTCTCGCACAGATTAAGAAGAACGAATACTGACGGTTGGACGCTGAGTTCGGACGTTCACTTCATAGGTCACTTTTATGGTGTTTTGTGGGGCGCTAAGTTGTCGGTTTAGGTAGTTAAAATCTAATTGACAGGTATCTGATTTCCAATTCCTTTGCCCCGATTATCTATCTTACTCGAGCCATTTTTTCAGCCTTCGAGAAAAACACAGTTATGTCCAATAATTAAGAGGGAAGGTCAGTGCTAACTCATTCCCTTGTGACAGTAGTTTGGCCAATAGGGGCACAGGAATATGGTCCACGGGCAAGAAAGAAGTTGATTTATTGGTATGTCTGGTTTTTGGCATGATCATGTCATTGTAGTAGCGTGATTGGATCTGAGATGAAGTGCTAAAAAGAAAATGGGGACAATGAACATCAACAAATTTCACGCATATGAGCTATTTGTTCCTGACTCCTCCATTGGCTTTAGGAATTGTAACCTAATTATGTAATGCCCCGTGGGACCTTGTGTTTGAGAACCCAGCCGAGCAGTTTGTATATCAGGATGTTCTTGGATCCAAATTCTTTATTTTTCAACCACATATTAAACATTGCCCCTTTGTTGGTTAATATTATTTTCTCCTCTGACCTGTTTTGTCCAATATACTTGCTCAACAGTAGTGAGTTTCAAATTATACATCTTCCGAAATTCAATTAAATAATGAGTACCATGTCTAGTTATACCAAGCTATCAGATATCTTCTTCAAGAAAGCAAGACCGCTAATACAACCTCCTCAATTAGATTTAGTCATTCCATCTCCAGACTTGAGACAAACAAAATACGGCTAAAATATGAGGGGAAAAAATTAAATTTGTATGTTCATGAGAAACAGTGACTGCAACTGTGTACTAGACTTTCATCATACATGGCTCAACATGATAGAGGGCTTAAGCAACAGGACCCAAAGGACAATGTCCATAAATAAGGTGTTTTCTTTGATGGGAGGGGAGTTAGGACAAGTTGTAGTTACTAAACTTGGAACTTCAGAAAGATGGAGACCCAACTTACTTGGTAACTAGGAAATTAACTTGCTGAACAAAATTCAAATAAGTCATACATCCCTAGTAGTTTATAAAATCCAAACTTGCTCTACCTAATCTCATAATTCCTTTTGGCCAAAACAGTCCTAATTCCTTTATGAAATAAAATGGGCAATTTTATATACAATTGATGAAAAATCATATATTTATTTGGAAAATAATTTGAACTCGCTGATAAATAAAAATTTATGCAAGCAACACCCGAACTTCCTAGGAAGTATAATAAATTGAAACAAGTGATGCCCAAATCAGCCGACAGGCATCAGGTCCAAGAACATACAATTTAGCAGCGCTGAAAGCTGAAAGCAGTTATATTCCTCAGTACCGAAGGCATCTCTCATACAGTATAATCAAGTAAAATGCAGGTGCGTTAGCCCAGGGTTACTCATGTGTCCCTTCTCGGCAGGCATTATAATGCAATAAGACCTGTACATGAACTTTCTCCTGACGTACATTACTATCTAGGGTTTTGGTCAAGTCTTCGGCGCAATTCTGATCTTGGTTTTGCAACTTCCACAAATATGACCCTGCCATCCAAGAACTGCAATACCAACCATTCCTCTTAAGTATTTTACACAACCTAAAAGTAAATTTAGTTTTTATTAAATGCAATTATTATTAGGAAAGTGAAAAAGGGAGAAAATCTTTTTCAATGTCAAGGCAAATCTAGTTAGTAGATATGATCCTTCGGCAGTTTACGCATTATGGGTATTGATTCGGTTTTAGGGAAATGAAATTCTCTTCAATTAACTGTCTGACAATGGAAACTAAGGAAACCAGGACAACTTCCTAAAAATTCATCCAGACCTCCAAGTTTCATGAAGAAACAAAACCTTAAGAAAGGATGAAACCCATCACCTTTAGGAATAACCGTGCAATACTTTACACTTGAAAGCAAATAATTTATTTCATGATTAGTTTATAATGTAAACAAAATCATATTATTATGTTTTGACTCACTTAAAAATTCCATCAGTGCTAGACCTCAGAAATAAAGCATGCTTAAACATCATAAACGGACATGATATATGTTAAGGCCCAGAAACCGTTGGTGATATTTAGTTATTCGAGGAAACGTGCCAGAGAAAATCAAGGGATTGTGAGTTGATTCTGTTTTGAATTACTTTGAAATATTTTCTGTTGCTTTTCCGTTGAGAAATAAGTGGTTTAATCCCCTCAAATAGGATTAGATTCTTATCCTTCTGTTATCTTTATTTCCAGACTTTAATTATTTTCATCTCTGTAATTCAGCTATAAATATGCCACTGGCCACTTGAATAAAGCATCGAGCATTACAGAGTGATTTTGCCTAAATTGGAGATTCTCCTTTTGTCTATTAGAGAGTGTAGTGAGATTCCTACAGCATTTTCTAGTGGAAGATATTCTCTTTTCCTTTCTGTTCTCTATTTTCAGATTGAGGCCTCTAACAATATATAACTCATCTTCTGCAAACAAACATGCTACAATGAGAAAAAGGAGATAGCATACCTTCCCATGCATTCCTTCAATAGCCTTCTGAGAATCCTCTTCAGTTGCATAACGAAGAAAGGCAAATCCTCTTGGTCTATTTGCTATTTTATCCATCACCAGGTTGACTGCTCATATAAACGAGTGAATACTTTATTAAGAGAAATGGATTGCACACAAATTGATTTGTAAAATAGTTTCTTTTGCAAAAGGAGGAATCAAGAACTAGCAGATAAATGAGATGACATATTATGAACCGCAAGTTATGGTAATATAACATATTAGAGAAATAAGAACATGCCAAAATTAAAGTTCTTACCTTCCACAAGTTCACCAAATTTCTTAAAGGCATTTCGCAAGCTCTCTTCAGTGGTACGAAAAGATATTCCTGCAAGGAACAATAAGTTCTAGCATGAGCTGACACATGAATAGAATACCGCAAAATAATATACATTCGAACAATAAAATGTAAAATGAAATTCCAAACATGGCGCAAGCATTCACAGCTAAAGTTATGGGAGTATGTACAATCTGTTGCCAAAATGTCCAATCTCCCATTGCCTACGGAGAAGAGATTAACAAAGGCGTAAGGGCTGATGTTAATTTCATCAAGAATGGAATGTTTATGACATCATTGTTAAAAAGGATCCCTTATTCTCTCATGAAATTGTTTAATTAAAAGAAATCAGGTTCTTGATTGGGGAAGTTAAGATTTAGGAAGAGAAAAACACTTACTGGAAGGAAAGGAGATCTACAATGCGAAATAAAGAGAAGATACAATCTTGTTAGACAGAAAGTTTCTTTATCTGATATAAAGATAATGTTGAAGATGGAGTATATTACGCCAAAGTAGGTCATATATGTTGATGCCAAATTTGTTTCTTGGCTAGGGAAGCTCTGGCAGGCTAGTAGCTCTTCCTCTCTCTTGGCTACCACCAGGAAAAGAACACAGGCATTACTACTACTGTGCCTTAGAATTTAACCTCTTCTTGAGTTCCAAGTTATTGCACCGCGTGGCTGCGGTGGTGAATGGTACCTAATGGAAGCTAGGTCAGAAGCACGGGTAATAGGCTACAAATAATTTTGGCATCTCACATTTATTAATGCAGTCCATATTCTGTGCCTAATAAGGCTCAAATTTATCAAACTTTCAGGATTTGAACCAAAATGCAAAATACTTTCAATTCTGCAGATAAAGATCATTACACCTACCCTTGCCCGCTTCTTTGAGCTACCCAGGAAAATTTTGTAGGCTTTCACGGTTAAAAGCAATTACCGGTTGAAACAATTCTAAGAAAACCATCGCAGCGTAGATGAACAATGGATATCGTGGTGAAACAATGAATCAATACACAACAATCAGAACTCAGTAGGGCCTAATAGCCCTAATAGAAAAAAATCAATTTTAAATTTTCCGGCTCCTGCTTTGAAAAACTAAGTATTGCTAATAAATCAAAATATCCACCCAAAGGGGGCGACCCAGAAATTAAAACCAACACGAAGTTGAAAGTATAAGAAGAGAAGAAGAAGCTAACCAGTGACGTAGAGCTTAGTTTGAAGGAGAAGAAGTGAATTTGGTATTGGAAGATGGGGTTGGTGATTGAGAAGCAGGAGGGGGATAAGGTAAACACGCCAACACGAAGGAGGAGCCATTTCTGAGTGATGCGGGAGGGAAATTTCGGTGCTTCGAATGTTAGCCACACTAACTCTGATTCTCGGAATATTGTTGCGGAAAGAAACGGGCGTCGAAGTCCCAATAGGAGTGGCAGCAACAGTGGTTGCCATTTTTCGCCGGCGAACTGAGCTCCAGGAACCGAACCAGAAAACCTTTTGGAACCACAGAATACGGATTACGGAAACCAACCCATAATTTTATCTTGCGAGAAAGACATTTTCTCTAAAATACTTTTGAGGCATCCAAAAATGCCCTAGGAGGATGGGCTGCTTTAAACTTGGTAGAACGGCATTTTGGGTCCAATACATGAATTTAATTTCAGCTTAGGATAAAAAGTTTCTAGTTTTCTCACAACCTATTCCCAGTTATTAATTATACATTTAGACTCTTACTATTATTTAATGTTAATCATTTCGTCTTTTTGTTGGAAAAACAAAATTTCGTTGGGAAAAGGATAAAAAGTTTTCTAATTTTCAATAAGAAAAAACACTTCTGATTCTAATCCTGTAATGTTATATCATTATTCTACTTCTCCTTTTGTGTTATTTATAAGTCACTAAAAATTATTTTGTCCTTAAGTGGTATCATTCAATTTTGTCTATATGAGTATACAATTTATAGTTTATCTGTTTATACAATTTATTGTTTATCTGTTATCTGTAGACAACTTTGTTTTTATTGTTAATGACTCGCCAAAGTTCGTTAGAAACAGAATGGAGGAGTACGGTTAGTCATTCAACATTTGTTGCCAAAGCTCGTTATAAACAGTGAGTGATTTGGTTGTCATTTGTGATCATTCAGAGACTAATTCATTTGAATCAGTATCATCAGATTTTATAAGTTTTTAGAAGGTTTTTCCAATTTGGACATCGGCCTTTATGCCCTTGTTGTATTTACCCGGGGGGGGGAATGAGGAATTTACGCATTCTAGAAGGAATCCTACATTAAAGCAGAAAAATGAATTCCAGGGACAGTGACCTTCACCAATGGAAAACGAATTCCATCAGAAAAGGAAAGGGTTCTCTGTCAAAGCGTCGATGAAAATTTGAAGCAGACGAAGAGCGGGAGAGGAGGAGTTGCAGTTAATCTTCTTTCTTTCAACAACAAATGCAATTGCCCAGAAGTCAAGAGAGTTCCACGTCAACTTGGAGGGAGAGAAGAGCTGATCCCGATTACTATATATAAGACTCATGGAAAATATCGATGATCATCTATCATTCTCTAGAGCTCCAGATCTGAATTCTCTCTCTCAATAGTTCCTCTGTCATCTAATCTCCCATAGCGCATCCTTCCATTCGTTCTCCCGTGGTTACATCTCAATCATGAGTAGCTAAGTCTCTTCATTGGCCTAGCAAATTCAACGAAGCCAGAGTTCCAGAGTGTTGAAGATCTGAATCTTTTTCCTTCGTCATTTTTCCTAGTAGTTGCAGCTTCAACCCAACGAGACAAATAATCAACAGCCAGCAATATATACGCAAACCCATGTGATGGGGAAATGGCCCATGAAATCAATGCCCAATACATCAAATACTTCACAAAATAACATTGGTTGTGAGGGCATTTCTGTCTTTAGATAGGGCACCAAATTTTGACACTTCTCACAGTTTTTACAGAATATAAACATCCTTGAATAAAGTTGGCCAATAAAATCCAGAGTCTAAATTTTTCTTGAAGTTTTTCGAATACTAAAATGCCTAGCACAATCCATAGAATGACAGAATTCTAAGATAGGAGGAAGATCTTCATCAGGAACACATTTTCTAATCAGTTATTCACTGATATGCGCCATAAATGAGGAGCATCCCATACATAATATTGTGCTTCCCGTTTAAGCTTTTGAATCTGGAATTGATTCATGAATGGAGGCACCACATTAGCAACTAAATAGTTCACCAAATGTGAAACCAGGGTTCTTTAATATTAATAGCACAAAG